>NC_048225.1:36255158-36326997 GCF_002007445.2 Ailuropoda melanoleuca
GCCGGGATCACGCCCTGAGCCGAAGGCAGACGCTTAACCGCTGTGCCACCCAGGCGCCCCTGTCCTTTGTGTTTCTAACACCGCCAGCCGCCAGCTGCCCTGCGCGTGCTCCCGGAGCTCCCAGTCTCAGTCTGGATCCAGTGAGCGCACAGGAGTTTGTGAGAAGTCTGGTGGCACGTGCTCCCCGCTCACGGTCCCAGTCTGTTTTCTCTCGGGTGCCGTCTGCAAGTCCACCCGCTCCCCCGTGCAGGTGACTACCGCTTCCCGGCGCCCGAACACGGCGGCTCCCTCCCCCTTCTGTTTATCTTCCGACTAAGAGGCAGCCCACGGAATGGGAGAATATGTTTGCAAATGAAACTACAGATAAAAGACTGGTATCCAAGATCTACAAAGAACTTCTCAAACTCAATACACAAGAAACAAATCAAAAAATGGGCAGAAGATATGAACACTTTTCCGATGATGACATACAAATGGCTAACAGACACATGAAAAAATGTTCAAAATCATTAGCCATCAGGGAAATTCAAATCAAAACCACACTGAAATACCACCTTATACCAGTTAGAATGGCAAAAATCAACAAGGCAGGAAACAGCAATTGCTGGAGAGGATGTGGAGAAAGAGGATCCCTCCTACACTGTTGGTGGGAATGCAGGTTGGTGCAGCCACTCTGGAAAACAGTGTGGAGGTCCCTTAAAAAGTTAAAAATTGAGCTACCCTATGACCCAGCCATCGCACTACTGGGTGTTTACCCCAAAGATACAGACGTAGTAAANCAGAAGGGCCATATGCACCCCAATGTTCATAGCAGCATTATCCACAATAGCTAAATCATGGAAGGAACCGAGATGCTCTTCAACAGATGACTGGATTAAGAAGCTGTGGTCCATATATACAATGGAATATTACTCAGCTATCAGAAAGAACGAGTTCTCAACATTCGCTGCAACATGGACGGCACTGGAGGAGATAATGCTAAGTGAAATAAGTCAAGCAGAGAAACACAATTATCATATGATTTCTCTCATCTATGGAACATAAGAACTAGGAAGATCGGTAGGGGAAGAAAGGGATAAAGAAAGGGGGGTAATCAGAAGGGGGAGTGAAGCATGGGAGACTATGGAATCTGAGAAATAAAGTGAGGGCTTCAGAGGGGAGGGGGGTGGAGGAATGGGGATAGACTGGTGATGGGTAGTAAGGAGGGCACATATTGCATGGTGCACTGGGTGTTATACGCAACTAATGAATCATCAACCCTTGCAACAGAAACCAGGGATGTACTGTATGGTGACTAACATAATATAATAAAAAAAAATTAAAAAAAAAAAAAAAGAAACCAAAGAGACTTAAAGATGGAGGAATGGCCTGGCACAGACTTTGCTTCAGAGCCTCACTCTAGGGGCTACCATCCTTTGTGGAGATGGACAAGTGCCACTGGTGGCTTGAGAGGTTGCCGGCGAGTGGTCAGTCATTTATCCGGGCCTCAGCTGCAGGGATCTGAAGAGGAAGTCCATTCCCCATTCTTCAGATGCCTAGCGGACCCTCATCGCTCACTGGCTTTGCACCCCCTTTTGCATCCCTGCTTATGGAAATGTAAAGGAATGGACAACATTCCCTCACTTCCCATCACCCCCCTCCCCTCCTTCCACAGTGGCCAATAGTTCAGGAAAGAGAAGAGGACTTTCTCAGTTCCCACCACAGCTCAAGATCAGAGCTCTGCCAGCTGCCCGAGCCCTGCGGAGGCCCCTCCAGGGTGCAGAGCTCCTCTGAGGGCCAGCAGCTGCTGAAAGTTGATGAAAGAGAGCGCGGAGCACAGATTGCCCGTAGTAGCCGGGAGGCTCCAGATCGAGTCCCTCCAAGTCTCTGCCAACCCAGAGCCTCGGTCATGCAGGATTCTGTTAACAGCTCACCCGAAGCTCCCGGATGGTGTCCTGAGTCATGCCGGAACCCAGAGCCGACAGACAGACAACAGACCCAACAAACAAAACACTTCTGGGATCATGTGAAAATATCTACCACTTCGATTTCATTTTTAAACTAATAAAAGGAGTGATTGATTGCTAAAAGGGAAGGAGTGACAGCCTGCTCACAGGGATCTCGACGGCCCACAGTTCGCCTCCGAGTTTACAGGCCATCTGCATGGCGATCTTGGTGGCAATGCTCATCATCATTCCCTGCCTGGTCAAGGTCCGAGCGAGCACGCACTGGCTCGGCACCGGGAAGACGCAGCTCAGGTATTTTTTAATGCAATCGTAGTAGCTCTTCTGATTGGAAGGCAGGATGCACATTACCTAAGAGACAAAATAAGAAAAGGAAGAAAAAAGTCAATTTACTTATGCTTAGAAGCAGCTTTACAGAAACCGAGCAGCTTTATGCCTGGGTGGCTCGTTGGTGAAGCTCCCGACTCTTGATTTCGGCTCGGGTCATGATCTCAGGATTGTGGGATGGAGCCCCAAGTCAGGCTCCGTGCTGGGTGTGGAGCCTGCTTAAGATTCTCTCTCTCCCTCTTCCTCTGCCCTTCCCATCAACCTTTTCACGTGGGCAAGCTCTCTTTCTCTCTCTCCAAAAAACAAACAAACAAAAAAAATGAACACATGGATTCTCCAAATAATCTCTTGCCACTGAGTTCTGAAGAAGCAAATATTAACATGCCTGAAGTTGTCTTAAATGGCCCTTAACTGCTGACAATCAATGTCATTTGAAATGCCCTTTTACCAGCATCCCGCTCTGCAGTCCCATCCCAAAGCTACCCATCCCTGCCTCACATCTCTTCTGATTTGCTTCTGTTAGGCTCCCCAGATTCCCTCCTAACATAGCCCCTCTCCAGCCCCCTCCCTGCCCTTTGCTGTGGCTCTCCAGCTCTCGTCCCCACCGTCTCCTCCCCCAGCCTCACCCACACGGTCAGGTGGAGGACTAGCTTACACGGTGGCCTTTTCCCCACTAGGTACTAGACAACCAAAATAAAAGAAACAAACAACAATTTTTTGTTTGTTTACTGTGACTTAAGAGTAGGGATATTGGAGGGGGCATAAGGAGATAGAAGTTTCAGGTGGGTATTTTTAAATTCTGCCATCTCTGTCACTGCCCCTGTCTCTTATCTGGTGTTTCTCTCTGAAGGGCCTCTCCTGGCCTACCTGGATCTCCTTTCCATCTTGTATGCCTTACCTTCAAAACCGCCACATTATAGAAAAGATAGGCATTGTCATGATTCGCAAAGGACAAACAAAGTGATTTTTCACCTATAGATCTGTTCAAAATATCATATCAAGGGCTAAAATTATGTACACTTAATTATATAAAATAGGGAAATACATTTGTCAGCAAAATCCTCTTAGGAGTCTTCCTTCCTTCCATCCTATGAATTTGGGGCCAAGAAAGGTAGGTGACAGAACAAGGCAGTTGTCCAACGGGACTGGGGCCAAAAGAAGACAAGTGAGATTGGCTGTGTATGAGGGGATGGAAGTGTAGGCGATATGTGAATACCAGGAGCCATGTTTCCCCATCAGAGAAGGGAGGTACAAATATGGACGTGGGGACCACTTCCCTGTGCTGCAGGACTCGAACTGGAGGTGTGACCGCGTGTTGAACATACACATAGACACAAATGGTAATAACATAGATGTAAGTGTGTGTGTATATACAGTTGACCCTTGAACACCACAGGTTTAAACTGTGCAAGCCCATTTGTATGCAGATTTTTTATATAGTCCAGTACCGTAAACGTACCTTCTCTTCCTTACGATTTTAATAGCATTTTCTTTTCTCTAGCTTACTTTATTATAAGAATACAGTATATGTCATATATACAAAACAAAATATGTATTAATTGTGTTACAAGGCTTCCAGTCAACAGTAGGCTATAGGAATTAAATTTGGTGGGAGTTAAAAGTCATGCAGAGATTTTTGGCTGTGCAGGGGACTGTACCCCTAACCCCCACATTGTTCAAGGGTCAACTGTATATGAGTACATATATGTAGACGCATGCTACACATATTCCTAGCTTTGCCCATTGAAAAAGCCGGGGAGAAGTGACACCCCAGTAACAAATTAGCACGCCCAGTTGCCCAGATTTTGATTTCTAAATACTGGTCTCTATCCAAAGGCATCACAGCTCGTTGGAGAAATATCTAATTCCAGAACTGGGCAGCAAAACTTCAAGATTAACTTGGAATACCTTACTGTGCCAGACAGTAAGGAAGTGTCCCAGAAAAGATGGGGACATGTCAAAGAGACACAGAAGCCAACCTGAATGGGTCTCCCACTAACAAAATCAGTAACAACTGGGGCATCAAAATAAATAACAGTAGTAATAGACTATAAGCTGGTAAATAAAATAGGAAACCATGAATCCATAGTGATATAAATGAACAAAGAAATGGGGAGAAGAGGAAGCTTTCCCTTATAACACTACCTACTGAATGTAGAAGGAAATACAATGTTACATACTAAATGTATGAAATTAGAAGGCCACCATTTGGCAATCGCCATAGTAATAATGGGTTCAGATAAGAATTATCAATGGATTCTAAAACTAGTAGGTAAAAGTTTGATGAGAAACAGGATATTTACATAGTCTTAAAGTATCTCTCTGCAAAAAAACAAAAACATGTGATTAATTACAAAGAGAAGAGTAAACTCTTCTGTACAACAGAGAAACTTGACAGATACCACCTTAATTCATGGGGTACCTCCTGGTAGGACATATTAAGAAAACAGGATCATTGCTGTGATACTCCTACCAAAAGTGCATAACCTGAATTGAATTATAAGGAAACATCAGACAAACCCAAACAGAGGGACATTATATAAAATAACTGATCTATATTCTTCAAAATTGGAAGGTCATCAAAAATTATGGAACTGTTCCAGATTGAAGGAGGATCTAAAGAGACAGGATAACTAAGTGCAATGCATTGGATCCTTTTACTAGAGAGGACGTTTTTGAGGACAAATGGAGAAATATGAATGGAGTCTGCGGATTAGCTGGTCTTACTGTTTCCTGATTTTGATGGTTGTCCTATGGTTCTGCAGGAGAGTGACTTTGTAGAGAATATGCACTAAAGAATTAAAGGGCAATGGGGAGTCATATCTGTAACCTACTCTCAAAAGGTTCAGGAAAAAAGATGATTGATAGATGATAGATAGATAGATAGATAGATAGATAGATGATAGATAGATAAAAAAGGAAACGATAAGCAAATATGATAAAGTGTCAACAACTGGAGAATCTGGGTGACACGTGTATGGGAGTTCTTTGCACTATTCTTGCGATCTTTCTGCTAAGTTTTATTTTATTTTCAAGAAAAAAAGTGCTCTTAGGGTTAGAATTCCCTTTGTTCAATATATCATCCTTAAGTGCCTTTTTTTGTGTCTGACTAAAAGAGAGACACGGCTAAGCTGCTTTGCAGGAGATGCAGAGAGGCATGCTGGGAGTCCGGACACATGCGCTAGGGAGGTAAGACACTGTGGCCCAGTGAGGGGCTGGGCCTGGGAGAAGAGGAAGCATTTCCAAGAAATAGGAATGGCTGAGAGATTTTTAAGAACAAGGATGTCAGTTTTAACTTGCCTACAATGTTGGGGTGTGCTGTAACCATGCCTTGACCCCAAACCCTCCTCAAAGTCAGCTACACCTGCACACATGCGCGATGCTTTGGGAAATGAGGCAGCTGTAGGGGCTGACGCAGTGCAGGGGGAACGGCACTTGCAAAAGGAGGGGGGGGAATCCAGAGGAAGCAGCCACAGGTGGCATGGAAAAACCCAAACCCTCCAAGAACCCACTGAAACACTGGGAGACCCAGCATTTATGGGATACAATGGGAGTCACTTTATCTTAAATTTTAAATAAAAGGTGACCCCCTCCCAGCAAGTTAAAAATATGTAGACATCCAAGAGGATGAGATGGGAGTAAAAACAAGTATTTAACAATTTATATTAGAAATATGAAAAGGAAATAAAATATTGATTAAAATACTAAGATTAATACTTTTCTGGGTTCTTGGGGAAATGCTCAGCCATTTGCAAACATATCGTGGAAGAATATGTTCACATTCCTTCTTCCAAGGAAAGAAGATTGTTAGATACAAAGAAAAAACAAAAATTATACATCAACACGAAAATTATCCTATACTTACCAACTGAACGTGAGGATCCACATGTTTCTGTAGAACGCTGAGGAATGCAGCTGGATTTTCTTGTACTTTCATGCTACATAAAAAGATAAATTTTGAGGCTATATAATTCCCTTTTTAGTAACACATAATCATATAGAGTTAAAAATAATACAGATTTTTATAACCCCACTACAAGATACACCAAAACACTTAATAATCATTTTTATTAGCTTAAAAACAGTTTGGTGGTAAATGCAATTTCCTCAACTGTATATAATCCCTACAATTAATAATTCTGTTGTTCAAAATGAGGTTGAAAGTGAAATTTTGAAATCAGAAGTCTCAATAACCAAGCATCTGAAACTGGTTTGAGTTAAACTGGGATTAAGATTTCTCTACTACTGGGGCGCCTGGGTGGCACAGCGGTTAAGTGTCTGCCTTCGGCTCAGGGCGTGATCCCGGCGTTATGGGATTGAGCCCCACGTCAGGCTCCTCCGCTATGAGCCTGCTTCTTCCTCTCCCACTCCCCCTGCTTGTGTTCCCTCTCTCGCTGGCTGTCTCTATCTCTGTCAAATAAATAAATAAAATCTTAAAAAAAAAAAGATTTCTCTACTACTGAATCTCCATAAGAAATTTAAAAGTCTCAGAAATCATCAGATGAATGAGACCAGGCTATTCAGCTAATCTGAATGGTTCAGACTAAAAGATTTTTTTTCCCCTACGACGGCTTGTTTGGAGCCTGGAATATTTAGTTTGTATCAGTCTGCAAGTACTTATCTGATCTGTGCTTCCATTATGTTAGGGGCCAGACGCTATGAAATAATTCCCACACAGAAGACTTCATAGATAGGGTTTCTTTATGTAGAATCAGCTTCTGAGAGGGGTATACGATGGGACTGTCCTAATGCCCAGTGGCCTTTTAAAACTTGCCCAGCAGGTGGCAGGACCACTGTTCCCTGCCCACTGATTTTGAGCTTCAGGAATGTCCCGCAGCTCTGGTAAAACAGCTGAATGGTTCTGACTTTGCCAAATCAATGTCTTGCATGCAGACTCAGTAGCCATCTTGCTGTCCATTCTTTCCAAACTCATCAGGCAAATGTTTCAGATATAAATCCAACAGGTAAGGGGCACCTGCGTGGCTCAAACACCGGCTCTTGATTTCAACTCAGGTCATGATCTCCGGGTCATGAGATGGAGCCCCTCATTGGGCTCTGCGCTGAGCAAAGAGCCTGCTTAAGAGTCTCCCTCTCCCTCTCTCCACCTCTCCCTCCCCACTCTCTCACCCCTCCTTAAATAAATAAATAAATAAATAAATAAATAAATGTAGGTAAATGGATACTTCATGGGAAAGATAAAGGATGGAATGAAATATGGGCTTTCAAATAAAACAAGCTAAGAACAGAACGCAGCACCGGCTTGTGTGTGGAATTCACGTAAGAAGGAGCCTGTGCTGTCATCCCAGGGTCTGTGACTGGGCTTCTTTCATTCATCTTTCCCTGCTTTTTTAGCTCCTGGGTTAAGAGAAATGAGAGCAGGTGAAACTGAAACCAGGCGATTTGTTAACAGATGTGATAAGAGGAGCATTCTAAACTGCGGCGTCAAATGAGACTTTGGGGACATCTCTGGTTTTCAACAATGCTTGTACTGCTGATGTAATTAATTAGTAACCACGTGTTTAAAGAATAACTTCCCACCTTGCCAATTAGGACATTTGCCCCTCCACTATAACAGCAACAAAAAGAAGTATGCATCCCTCCTTTTTAAATCTATCAAGCTCAATAAAATAAGGCATGACCAATTTTATTGCTTTTCTAAAGCAAACAATACCCAATTTTGAGTGACTATGTAGGGACCCCTTACTAAACTGAAAGCAATTTACTTGTCTTTCTCATCCCCAGCAAATGGCAGAGCATCTAGTATAAAGTAGACACTCAATAAATGTACAAAGACTAAGTGTCCTTGGTTTCCTCAGAAAACTAAATATAATCTTATACTATAGGAACAGAATCAGAAAAGTTTATTTAAGATCTATTTTTACATTAAATTTTTTTAAAATCTTCTTTATTTAAAAGAAAGTGTTACTGGGGTGGAGGGGCAGAGGGAGAGGGAGACAAACTCAAGCAGGCTCCATGCCCAGTGCAGAGCCCAATGCGGGGCTTGATCTCACGACCCTGAGATCACGACCTGAACTGAAACCAAGAGTCAGACACTTAACCAACTGTACCACCCAGGCACCAGGCACCCCTCTTTTTATATTAAATTTTAAAGCATAAAATCTATCAAATAAGTCAGGAAATGCAACGTCTATATTTTTCAATATCCCTGTTTCCTGTTAAGTTTTATAAAGAGCTGCTATGAAAGAATTAAGGGAAAAAAGTTAATGGATTTATTAAGGATTTATGGCCCAAATAGTACTGAAAAGATCTTGAGGGTAATGAGAGTATTGCCTAAAGAACTGTGAAAACAGTTTTACAAAGACCAACATAAAATATATTTTAACTGTATAAAACTTCAGTCACTGCAAAAATCTATCTACTTATAACTATTTTCTTGGTGCTTTATATTAGGAAACTTTACGAAGACAAAGCTTTTGCAGCTACATCAGCCATCGTTTCCGATCTTCTAACCAAACCAAATTAATAGATGAAAACAGCTGGGATGATTTTCTGTGTATTCTCACATTTTGGGGTAGTCCACATTAAATCCCACGGCACTTCCAGCTCTTCTCAAGCAGTGCAGAAAGTCCTCGGTCACATTTTCATCTCTGTGGCTGCATACAATCAACCATTTAGTCAAAGACCGTGCACTTAAAATCTTGCAATTCCGCATGTCCTTGGACCACTCGGCAGCAGATGCAGGCTGACACTGGGAAAAATAATGGTCATGGAGGGGTTGAACACATGTATTCAGAGAGCAGTTAAACAAAGATTGTGCCAAGATGGTCCACATTTGTCATAAGAGAACTACTTAGTACAGTTCGCTATTCACAGACTTAAAACACTGATCCAGAACCGCACATCGGGACTGGATACATGGGCTTCCGGGAAGGGGAGGCATCCGAGCCTCACCGTGGGGCAGCCACTCCCTGGCTGTAGATGGCTGGGCAATCCCTTTACCTCGTGGGCCACTGCTGTGTGCAAAGATCTCTAGGTTCCCTTCCAGCTCTAAAATCGATGACCTTTAATACGAAAGCCTCAGGCAAGTGGGCTAACTCCGTCTCTGTAGGCATAAGCTATCGGAAAGAGAAAAGGCTGACTACTGATACTCCAGGACGTCCAACTACAACTCACAAATGCTGCAGGGCAGTGAAGAGCATACATTATGCCAGGAGTAGCTCTGTGTGGGGGCAAAGATGAGGCCAGGGCACAAGCTTCTTTCTCCCTCTTGGACGGTCCTTCCCCCAAGTGACCAGGAAAACTAAGCTCCCTGCACTAAAGGGGGAGACTTTAGATTGGTTACTAGCCTTCTGCTTATATCAACGGACCAGAATTGAATGGAAATGTCTTGGGAATAGTGAGCCGGGAAGAGCCACTGTTAGCATTGAAAATTCTAACTAATCCCCTGCTACTCAGCATGGCCTTCTACTGAGAGCTTGTTAGGAACGCAGAGCCCTGGGCCCCATCCCAGACCCACTGAATCGGAATCTACATGTTACCACGTTTCCAGTCACTGATCAGCACATGAACGTTTAAGAAGTATTATAATCCCCTTGTTTTACAGACTCCAAAGCTGAGGCTGAGAGACATTATGGAGTCACTTGGCGCCAGGGACAGATTGAGATTGGTCTTCCTGACGTTACGATCAGGAACACTATACTTTCCACCAAACTCTGAAATCCAACCACAGGCACACTCATAATGCCCTGCCATTAGGTGGCCCGGCAGGGACTCAGCTCCCGGAGGCAACCTTAACAAAAGAAGGAGAAAGTTTAGCCCTCCATCAACGGAGTCACAGCTCATTCTTTCCATTACCACCAGTATGAGGAGAGCCAAGGCCCTCTCACCTACACTCCTACATGTTATGGGCTGGCGGAAGACCCAGGACAACTGCCCAAGACACTCTGAGGCCTGTGAACCTTTAGTCTACTCAGTTCCTAGAACCCAATTCAGAAAAGCAAGCATTGGTCCAGAAGCCCATGACACTGCCAACTCTCGGGGGACATCACCACCTCTAGGGGGTGGGTTCTCCCATTTTAGTGCCCCTTCTCCTAAGGAGGCCTGTTTCCATGCTAAAGAAATGCAACAAAAAAGCTCTGAGAAATATGATTTTGTTTACAGAGATGATGAGACAGATCACATTAAATACTTAAATCCTGCTTCATATGTGGAACCGAAACAGAGCTTCTCTTTACTGACTCCTGACCAAAATCTTAATGGGGGCCTACTTTTTGGTACTTTACAAACTTTGGTTCTGTCTTGTTTTTAAAAGTAGTTTTTCCTCAGCTTCTCCAGTGAAGGTTTTGGTAACTTGCAGAGATTACAGAAAGGAAATGATGAAAAATTCCCATGCGACCAGCACGAAACTTCGGTTGCTCAGTTACATTCGTTTAGACATCTCAGCTTATTATAACAGAGAAAGATAAGAAGAGGGACTTTAGGGGTGCCGGGGTGGCAAAGCGGTTAAGCGTCTGCCTTTGGCTCAGGGCGTGATCCCGGCGTTATGGGATCGAGCCCCACATCAGGCTCCTCCCTATGAGCCTGCTTCTTCCTCTCCCGCTCCCCCTGCTTGTGTTCCCTCTCTTGCTGGCTCTCTATCTCTGTCAAATAAATAAATAAAATCTTTAAAAAAAAAAAAGAGAAGAGGGACTTTAAAAATGAAGTATGTAATTGGCTTTAAAAATGGCATAAACAGAGGGGAAAGTAGAAAGAAAATGCACCATTTTTGCATAAAATAGGCTAATTTCTTCAAGTGAAGCCTTAAAGAAAGGTGTCTCTTCAGGTTTCAGAATGCCTCTCCCTCTCTTCCTAACTGCTGGGGCTGGGCATGGGCTCTGGGCACTTTCCTTCATGTTCATGCCAACCGAGCAGCATTTTACTTTGAGGGAAAAGAAAGAACCCTGGTATCAGGAAACGTAGTCTATTGGAATTAACTCTCACCAGTTAAAACACTTTCTCAAGTACTATGGATTTTGGCGGGGGGGGGGGACACAGGGTACTACAACACCTAATAATAGGTGGGCATGTTTTAATTGTCATAGCTTGAAATACCATTTTTCTAATGTGTCTTTAAATGAGAAACCAAACCACACTGACCTGAATCATGTCCAGTGGGTACTGCCGATTTCTCACGAGTACGCTCAGATTGTAAAGGGAGACAGAGGGGACCCCAAGGTTTAGGACAAAGGGAGCACATGGACATGGAGAAACCAAATGACTATTACTAGTCCACGAGCCACTCTTGCAGATGATCAAACTTACACATATTCAAGCAAATACTTTTAAATGCACTTACTACATGGTCTTGCATTAATATTTTTTCTGAAGGCAAAACCCTCCCAGTCAGAGACATCTGGCATCCAAAATGCAGCCCCCAAGTCTCCAGCTCAAAACGAGCATCCTTGTTTCTGTTGATAGAGTTGAGTTTGAAATCATTAGCTATTTTCTAAAGACTTTTAATCATTAGAGAGAGAATTATAACTTACTGAATTATTCAGAGGCTAATTAATTTTTTTAGGATTCCTGACTTCTATTTCTACTCACCACTTTGCCCCCTGCTCGAACGAATGATGGAACAACTGAACTCTTTTGGGACACGCAGAGATGGAGAAGGTTTCCAGTGTGGCATCCTGGTCAGCAAAATGGGCCTGCGACCCAGACAGACCGGGGTTTAACTCCTATTGCTGACATTTCATAATATGGGACCTCGAGCAAGACTCAATCTTCTAAAGCTACAGATTCCTTTTTGGCAAAATGTAG
The DNA here is from genome assembly GCF_002007445.2 of Ailuropoda melanoleuca. NCBI lineage: Eukaryota > Metazoa > Chordata > Mammalia > Carnivora > Ursidae > Ailuropoda > Ailuropoda melanoleuca. The sequence goes on from NC_048225.1 coordinate 36,267,188, forward strand.
GGATAATAAGCCTAGTGACTTCAGAGGGTTGGTGTAAAGATTAAGCTGACATGGAAAGTGCTACCACAGAGCCTGGCATATGCTATGGGCTCAATAAATGTGAGACATTTTCCCGGATAATAAACGTGTTAATAGAGAGACATTATGGAGGCTCTATGTGGAGATGTCTTCTGGGAGTATCTGAATTAGTTGGCTTAGGAGTGGATGAAAGATGACAAAGGAAGGGGACATACGGACGTGGGCCTCAGGAGGTTGACAGGCTAGACGGCAGGAGCAAGATCATGAGAAGAACAGTAGTATCAGCAATAATCACTGTTTTATGTTGGTGTGGTACTGTAAGTTTATAGCTTAGTAAACCTTAATCATAGTTGGCGCGTAACCTCATTGGACTAGGATATATGGTCATCTCTAGTAAGCTCTAAGTCCCTTCAGGGGAGCACGCATGTCGACTTTGCCTCCTGGCCTCCGTTACGGTAGCCGACTCCCGGGGAGCCAGGCACTCACTAGAGAGACCAAGGAGACTCGTGTTTACCTCGTAAAGCTTCCCTCTCTCATTAGGGGAGCTCAAACCTCTCTACACAGACTCTTTGCAACAGCTCATTATTTCCACCTAGTAATGCTATGTCTGGTCTCGTCACACGGAATACTTTGAATTAATTATTTTGCTTCAGATACTATCTGCTCAAGATGAGATGGGTGAAGTGATCAGCAGTCAGGAAACTGGGTTGAAGTTAATGGGATTCCTGAGAGGCGGCCAGGAAAGGTGTCAGGAAGAGTCATGCACAGTCCGGGATAAGGGGAGAGAAACGGAAACGTCTCGAGTAGGCGTAAGTCTGGGGGATGTCCAGGATAAATGGCATAAAACTGTAGCCATAAAATGGAAAACTATGAGACCACAAGCATAACAGAGACGCACATTTACCATATGGAAATGTTCAAGAAAAAGCAAGTTTCCAACCATGATGTACAGTACTATGCCATTTTCCTAAAAAGAACATGATTATATGCATTTGAAAATATCTGAGACAATATACACCATTCAATTATGATTCATTCATGCATGAAACAAATATTTACTGAGGGTACATACACACACATTCCTTCTGTTTATGTAAGTTTCCAAATGTGTCCTCCAAATTTATCTTTAAAGAAAAAAGACCATGCTACCATGTTGTCCAACAGAAATATAAAGCAACTTACATATGTAATTTTTAAATTTTCTAACAGCTGCATTAAAAAATGCAGCTCTTCATTCAAATGTTTACCCAAAACCTCCGTGTATGAAACAGAGGAGAGGAGGGTCAGCTCGTTGAGGCCAGATGGGACTTCGGCCAGCGTGGGCTCCAACCACCTCCCCGCCATCTGTAGTCTCGAGGCCTGTGGACCACACAACCCAAAAGGACCTTGCTCTGAGTCAATTGTACAGAGACATTCCAAGGAACGAAAGGTTTTCTAGACCATCCGATTCCATAAGCCAGGCCTTAGGCAGGATACACTGTGGCCCCCGCAAAGCGGCCCAGTACCTCTGAATGTCGTCAGCAAGCCTGGCCAGGTGCTGCTGCCTTCCCAAAGGGCTGAGACGCGTTTCCTCAGCCACCGCCTTCATCAGCTGGAAATCAGAGGTTGCCTGGCGGGTCAGTCCTATTCATGGAAATGAAAACAAAGGGAAAAATGAACAGTGTGCAATGTAACCCAGCCCAGCTCAGGCAGGTTTTAGGCTTTGCACCTAAATGGACTCGGATCTAGCATATGGATAGCATTGTCCCAGAAAAACGCAAGCCCCTGCGTCATTCTAAATTTTCTAGCAACCACATTTATAAAAGCCAAAAAGAGGGGCTCCTAGGTGTCTCAGTCAACTGAGCATCCAACTCTTGATTTTGGCTCAGGTCATGATCTCAGGGTCGTGAGAGGGAGCCCTGCGTCCAGCTCTCTGTGGAGTCTGCTTGAGACCCTCTTCCTCTACCTTTGCCCCTCACCCTGCTCTCTCTGTCTTTCTCTAAAATAAATAGATCTTTTTTTAAAAAGCCAAAAAGAAACATGAAGTTATTTAAATAGTATATATTACTTAATTCAATGTATCCAAAATGTTATCATTTCAACACATAATCCATATTTAAAAAGTTAATGAGCTATTTTCCCTGTTCTTTTCATACTGAGTCTTAGGAATCCAGTCTGCATTTTATACTCGCAGCCTGTCTCCAGCTGTCACCTCTGTTGGGCTAGTCACATTTCGAGGGCTCAATAAACACATATGGCCAGTGGCTACCGTATGAGACCGTGCAGATCCAGAATATCAGAATACCATTAAGAATGAACATCCCTCCCTTCAAGAATTATATCCTTATTGATTTATCTAATTCCGAAATAAATATATACACATTGTAACTGATAACAAAATGTAAAAGGTAGAAGTCCTCCTTGCTTAGTCCCACCCTGCTAATCAAATGAACATGATTAAAGTGCTGGAGACAGTTACTCTGATCAACTGTATAGTGAGAATTACCTTCTAGAACTCATGCCAAAAAAAAAACAAGGATCATTTTGGCACCACACAAACAATGTACCTGAAGAAAATCGAAGTCCTATTGTTTCCTACTCTAGTGAAGCTCAAAAACACTGGAGAGAAGCTTGGTTTGATATGATCCCGAAATTCCACTACCAGGTATCGACCCAGAGAAAATGAAAACACTAACCCAAAGAGATACATGCAGCCTATGTTTCCTGCAGCATTCCTTACAGTAGCTAAGGTATGGAGGCAGCCCAAGTGCCCATGAGTAGATGAATAAAGAAGATGTGGTGTGTAGGCGCACACACACACACACACACACACACACACACACACACAATGGAATATTACTCAGCCATAAAAAAGAATGAACTATTGCCATCTGTAACAACATGGATGGATCCAGACGGTATAAGGCCAAGTGAATTAAGTCAGACTGAGAAAAACAAATACCATATGATTTCACTTGTCTGTAGAATTTAAGAAACAAAACAAAAAACAAAGACAAAAAGAGACAAACAAAAGGACAGACTCCTAAATATAAAGAACAAACTGGTGGTTCCCAGAGGGGAGGTGGGTGAGGGGGATGGGTGACACAGTGAAGGACAGTAAGAGCACACTCATGCTGAGCCCTGAGTCCTGGACAGAATTGCTGAATCACTCCATTGCACACCTGAAACCGATGTAACACTGAGTGTTAATTATACTGGAATTAAAAAGATAAATACATAAATTTTAAAGAGGGAATATTCAGGCACAGGGAGCAGCTAATGCAAAGGCCCTGAGGTAACAGCACACATGGTGTTACCACCTGTAAACTATTCCTGGATTAGAAAAGTTTAACCTTTGGGCACCTGGGTGGCTCAGTCAGTTAAGCATCTGCCTTCAGCCCAGGTCATGATCTCAGGGTCCTGGGATCAAACCCCCACATCGGGCTCCCTGCTCAGCGGGGAGTCTGCTTCTCCCTCTTCCTCTGTGTTCCCTCTCTGTCTCTCAAATAAATAAATAAATAATCTTTAAAAAAAAAAGTGTAACCTTGAGAGCTAACCTCTTATTAAATTGTTAGCACCTCTAGAGTCTCTCCCAAATAAAGTAACTCAAAATGGTTCTTCGGCTGCTCCCTTTGAGCTCACTCTAATTAGATAACACCATTGTAAAGTTTTCTGGTTCCAAGCTCAATTGACTCCCTAGAATCCCTTTGCTTATTCTGGGATGAGAAGTATCATAAGAAAGAAATTAAGATCTGAAGTTGGACAGGTAAAAGTTAAAATCCTAAGTTCTGAGGTGCTGGGTGGCTCAGTCAGTTACTGTCTGCCTTCACCTCAGGTCATGATCCCAGAGTCCCAGGATAAAACCCTACATCGGGCTCCCTGCTCAGTGGGGAGTCTGTTTCTCCCTCTCCCTCTGCCCCCCTCCCATTTATGTCTCTCTCTCGATCACTCTCCCTCTCCCCCTGCCCCACCTCCTGCTCCTTCTCTCTCTCTCACATTCATTCTCTCTTCCAAATAAATAAAATCTTTCTTAAAAATCCTAAATTCTGCCTATTAAAAGGCATAGGACTAAGAGCAAGCTGCAAGCTTCGGCTCCCTCAACTATAAAATGGAGATAATAACAATTATACCTAAATCATAGGGATTTTCATAAAGATTACATAGAATAGTGTGTGTCAAAATAAGAATAAAAATTGGGGAAGTAAGAAACTTAGGAAGGTGAAGGATAGGCCTACGACCTTGATGGTGATGATGGTTTTCTAAGCGTACACTTACCTCGAACTCGTCCAGTTGTGTTCGTTAAATATGTACAGCTTTTATGAGATTTTTTTTCTTTACTCAGTAGGCTTCACACACAGTGTGGAGCCCAGCACGGGGCTCAAACTCACACCCCTGAGAACATGAGTCAGATGCTTAACCCTGACTGAGCCACGCAGTCTCCCCTAAGTGCATGTACAGCTTTCAACTTGTCAATCATTAAACCACTCAATTAAGTGGTTTAAAATACATAAATAATAAAGTGAATAGTGCACATTAAAAAAAAGAGAATATCGGTTTTAGGAAAATCTCTGGGGTCCTACTTTATGTCGAAGTAACAAATGGAATACATGAGATAAAGAAAACATGTAGCTCTTCCTGTGCCATGCAATTCCCAAAGCGCACTCTTATCTTCCCACTTTCTCTGTCAGACACATCACTCAATGCCCCACCGTCCATGGGTTAAATGAATGCTCTGGCACCCCGCGAGCTCAGGGAGGTTCTGCCCACGGCCGAGTGCCCAATGTCGGGGGCCTGGGATCAAGAGCCTGACTGATGGTGTGTAAAGCATCCACATTACCTGTTAGAAAGCAAAGCTCGGGGATCAGGTGGGCCACCCGAGCCTCTGTGTTGTCATTTCTCTTGCTTTTCAGCAGACTCACGAGCACTGGCTGGTTCAGGTCAGATAAAGTAATATCATATTGCTACAGAACGCAAGATTAATGAGCGAGAAATTAATATGGAAACACTGTAAAATGAGCATCCTTGCTTATAAGCAAAAAAACAATTCCAAAATGAATAGATGAGCAAATCTTTTCAATAAAGAAAAAAAATCCCTACCAATCTCTATGGCTACCCACTCATTTCTGCTCCCTTCCCAGGACTCATCTTTTGTCTCTCAGGATCAGTTTTATGATTTTCATGACTTGCCTTTATAATACCACACTTTCTAAAAAGGAAAAAAAAACAGTGATTTCCTTGCTTCACCCAGAGTCCGAATCGCCACCAGCCGGCTCTGTATGTGGGTGGCCCCGCTGGAGCTGAGTCAGTGCCAGCATTTCCACTACTGAGGACCGAGGCCCCTGCTCCATGCATGACCGACCTGCTCTGCACATCAGTCTTCATCCTGAAAATACCTATACTCAACTCCAGATTTCCCAAAAAAGCATGACTGCCCAAATTTCCAGTATTGTGTGCTGCTATGAGGGAAGCAGCTCTGAAGTCTGATGGATGTAAATCTGATCCTTGGCTTTTCTGTGTCATTGGACTGTGACCCTGGGGAAGTTACTTACGTTTCCTCAGGTATGAAGTGAGGTGAACAATAGCTCAGAGGCCTCTGACATAAACCGTCAGCACCGTGTCTGGTTTATAATGAGTCCTCCACAACTGTTCATCCCTGTCCCACCCCCTTTCCCTTCCTAAGCTTGAATTTCAACATTCTTACCTTGCCAAAAGTTCATTTACTTTCCAACAGCAAAGTTCCCAACTAACACCCATTTCCAGCATAATTGACTCAACACTAATGACAGAACAAGTGGAATTATAATTTACAAAATGTCTGGGCACTATGTGATGCTGACATAAATAATTATAATTAAGGAAGCGAGAAGAGAGAGGTTCCTCTATTCGATAAGGGCTTCCAGTCATTAAAACAAAAAGCAATTCAGGAAATTGCAATTTGAAGGGCTGATTGCCACTTATGCTCCAGCTAAAAAGCTTGGGGAAGTCTTCGTAGAAGAAGAGGTTTTACACATGATTTCATTAATTCAGTACACATCTCATGCTTGCTGTGCTCCAGGAACTGCTGTGGACACAAGGATGAGAGGCACAGCCCCTACCTTACACATAACTGCACTATCTACGAAGCAAGGTAGACGAGAAGCACCAATAATGATAGGCTAAGCACTTGTGTTTTTCCTCATTCAAGCTTAACACCACACCTATGAGTCAGGTACCACCATCATCCCCTCCACAAATGAGGAAACCCACGAGAAATTAAACAACTTCCCAAGGTCCCATAACTAGAAATTAGCATGGCCAGGACTTATCCCGTAAGACTTGGGAACCTCGGCTTCTTACACCATTCAGTACTGGGTGCCTGGGGAGGAAGGCTGGGGGAGGCTATGGTGGTGGCAGTGAAACAATTTATGGTTGGTAAACCAGGAAAGGCTTCATGAAGGAGGCAAAGTCCAAAAGAGGACCTTGAAGAAAATATGGGAGTATGAAGATTGCCAGGTAGCAAAGCTGGGTCATGTTCCAGGAAGAGGGTATTTTATGTGCATGGGACACAGCCAAGATTTCTGCTCCCCAAGCTGTGTTATAAAGTAAACTTTACTCTCTCCCTTGCCCTAATTTTCTTAGCATTTGAAAATGTTGTTCACAAGATAAAATAGGGAGGGGCGCCTGGGTGGCACAGCAGTTAAGCGTCTGCCTTCGGCTCAGGGCGTGATCCCGGCGTTGTGGGATCGAGCCCCACATCAGGCTCCTCCGCTATGAGCCTGCTTCTTCCTCTCCCACTCCCCCTGCTTGTGTTCCCTCTCTCGCTGGCTGTTTCTATCTCTGTTGAATAAATAAATAAAATCTTTAAAAAACAAAAAACAAAAAACAAAAAAAACAAAAAACAAGATAAAATAGGGAAATATAATGGCTAATGTCAAGATGTCCACTGTGAGAGTTGACTACACGGCAATTTAGTGTTCCTTCCCTGAGACAGAGAGGAAGACATCCTAGAATTGGCACAATTTCTTTCTTTTTCTCCCTAATTACAATAAATATGCAGTGAACTGCAACTCATTACAAAGAAAGTGAGTGGGATTTTACCACGATTCCCTTTTCAGAATGTCACAGGTCCTAAAAATACCCCTGTTCAGAGAACACATTTACTCAGGCAAGAAAGAAACCCAAATGTTCAACAAACTTGGTGTTCAATAAACAAACACTTGCAGCACATTATGCACGGGATGCTTTGGTAGGCACTGTTCATCACGGCTTGGCCCAACGCCATCCCCATTCTGCAAGGAAGACATTCTAGAGCCACGGGGGATGCGTGGACCAAGTGCTCAGAGAAGAGAATGGCTAGCTCTTCTGTGAATGTGACAGGAAGCACAGTCGGAGAGGACTTCCCCTACGAGGTGACATTTGACTTCGAAGTCAGGGTTTTAGCTGGTGCTGAAGGGGAAAGGTGCAGGGTGGATTTGTGCAGATGTCTAGCGAACATGAGCAAAGGCTGAGAAATGCTTGGCAACAGCGAGTGGATGGAGGGACAGTGGCATGGGGTCCCTGGTGGCAAGGCGGTGAGAGATGAGGCTAAAAGATGAGATAGGATCAAAGGGTGTGATGTGAGAGATGAAGAAGGGGAGGCTGGGAAAAGAGGAGCAGGGTCTCCTCCATGAACCTCACTCAACGCTTGTGCGGCCCCGTGAAGGCAGATCAATGACTCCCTTTTACATAGGACACCCCACGTTTAGTGCTTAGCTCAAGGTCACATAGCCAGTGTCAGGCCTACCTTATTCCATAGCTAATGCTCTTAACCACCTTTCTGGGTGACATTTCAGAAGGATCCCTCTGGTGGCAGTGAGGATGACGGGTCATGGTGAAGACAGAGCAGGGGTGAGGACACCATAAAGGGGTGACCAAAATCCCCCAGATGGGAATCTGTGAGGTGTCCTACATTCATGCGGCAGTAAGAGGGTGAGGAAGGGGGTGGGCTCCAGGGAGAACTCAAGCTCAAAGGAGGCAGGATTCATGTTGGTGACACGTGATGAGTGGGTGAGGATAAAAAAGAGGAAGGAAGCAAGAGGTTGAATTCCCAAGGAGAAGCGGGAGTGGGAAAGACAATAAATTCAGCACGAACGATGTTCATCTGAGATGCCTGCAGATCATTCATGCAAACGTGGTCTGAAAATGGAAGTGAGTATGTAACTTAGGAACGAGGGCAGGGCAAAAATATTCCATGTGAGAGGTCTCAAGATAAGAAGATCGGATCCTATGTGAGGGAGCCATGGTGAATAATAGCATTTAACATGTGGGGAAAGGAAGGGGAAACCAGCTAAGGAGGCTGACTGGAACAACAGGATCTGTCAGAGAGCCACCAGGGGTGAGCCCCCAAGTCAAGGGAGAGAGCCATTCCAGCCAGGAGGGTGGGGTCACTGGGGTCAAGTGCCACCAAAAGCCCCTTAGAACGGTAGCTGAGTCTGACCTTCAGAGAGCTATTTCCATAGCAGCAGACCGGATGCCACACTACCGAGGTTTCAGGGAGGAAGAACAGAAGAGGTGATGACCTAGTGATGACCTTCCAAAGAAATCATCTAAGGAGAAAAAAAAAAAAAAGCTTTTCTGGAGGGTGTGGAAATGAAGAGTTCTTGCTACGTGTTTTTGTTTTTGAAATCATCTGGGAGATTTTGGAGACTGAAATATGATTGTACATTCAAGAGAAGGAGCCTCTGGAAGGAACTGCAGATGGAAGGTGGGGGCAGAGGTCATGGTGACAGTCGTGAATCCAGCTCCCAGAGGCAGCAGGAGATCCCATCAGCCAATGTTTGAGTACCTGCTACGTGCAAGGCACTGTGCTAGCCCTGGGTATCCGGAAGTAAAGGTTCCAAGTTCAGAAGGGAAATGAGACCATTCACATCCTGCCCGTGATGATGTGATGCCGCCAAATGCAGGAAGGGGCCCCTGGGGAGAGCGCCATGGGGCTCCCCTAAGAGTTGACAGCTGAGGCAAGGATGTAAGGTGGTCAGTGATTGGCTGGCTGCAAAGGGGTGCCCAGGAAGAGGAAGTAGCATGAACGAGAATGCACAGGGGAGTAACTGACCAAAGGAACCACAAACTGTAAGCACAGCAGAGCATGCAAAGGAAACCAAAGTGGTAAGAGAGGAGGCTCTGGAGGCAGGGACTGGCCAGATCATAGAGGGGCTCTGCCCGGGAGCTCAGATCCAGCTTCTAAAGCGCTAGAGAGCTGCAGAAATATTTTAAGCAGGGAAGTGATATTATCAGATACGCTTTGAAGGGAAATTCCTCAGACTACAGAAAGAAGGACAATGGGAGACCGGATGAGGGTCTGAGCCAAGCCAGGGAAGGTGGGGGTGGAGGGGAAGGGACAGCCGAAGAATGGTGTCAGAAACAGACTCAGCCTGACAGTTTGGGGGACTTGTTCAATTTGGAAAGGAACAGGGAGACTTCTCTAAGCTAAGAGGAAGGGAGATGAGAGTAAAGTAAAAAAGTCCAACCTGTTTATAGTAATCCACGTAGGTGATCTCAGTGCCGTCCCGCTTCTGAAAAGTATGCGTGGGCTTCACCGACCAGTCAATGTCATCGATGCGATAGGTTTTGTTATTGTATCTGGGAAATGCAAGGAATCTTTAAACATTTTTCCCACATCATACAAAACAAAGTGGCTATTTCACTACAGTTATAATTCAAAGTATTAGACTCCAGAATTTCAGAAATTACAATAGTAATACAAGAATAGTCATTTTTTTTTAATGATCAGCTTTTACCTGAGAAGAGCACTGATTAACTCTTAAGTATATAGGAAAACCTCCACAATCCAACAACACTGGTGAGAAAGTCATTAGACTACAATCTTTCTCGCTGAGAGACTCTCTAACTTCACATAAATTATTTTTATATGTTCAAAGGCTGAAGCATTGCTCAAAACTTTCCCATCAGCTTGTGGTGTCATTCAGAGTTTTTTGGCTTTCAGATAGTTTTTCTGATAACAAGCACCCAAACAAGGGGCGCCTGGGTGGTTCAGTCGGTTAGGTGTCCACCTCTTGATTTCAGCTCAGGTCACGATCTCAGGGTCCTGGGATCAAGCCCCACATCAGGCTCTGTGCTCAGTGGAGAGTCTGCTTGGAGATTCTCTCTCTCCATTTCCCTCTGCCCGCCCCCACTCCCCTCACTCTCTCTCTAATGAATAAGTAAATCTTAAAAAAAAAAAAATGAATGAATGAATGAATGAAAAGCACCCAAAGAAGGCACCAACCATGCAATCTGAGTATCCCATTTAATCTACCATCTAGGGCTGGTCCTTCGTGAAACTGCAAAGTCAGCTGGATAAAATCGTTCAAAGCCCCATCTTCCCTGCAGCGCTGTGTGGCCTGCAGGACCCTCACATGCGGCCCCAGCCTTGGGATGGAAACCTTCTCAGGTTTCTCCTGGGCTCTGGGTACTTTGCAAGGTTACTTTGGAACAGTGTGATATGCTAATTCATGATGACCAGGACAGGAGGATAAGAGGGTGGCCTTCTCATCCCGGGTAGGACGGAATTCAACCAGTCCCACCTCCCTGCTGTATAACCCAGAAACACAACTTTAAGTGGAAATTCCAAAGCAGATTAGGAGAAGGCTAGCAACAATCTGTGGACAAACAGCAGTACGCCGTGAGCTTTCTGGTCACTCAGGAAGTAACCCAATTTGTGTTGAATTCAGTTCAATGTGCACTGCAGGCAAATTATATATAAGGACTGGAAACGTCTCAGCCTTAAAGCTCTCATACTCTCACAGATAAGAGGAGCCTTGGACCTAATGTGCTCTCCTGTGATGTAATAAAACAAAAGAAAATGGCTATAGAGAGGTGGCTGTGAACAATGCTGCTACCAGAACAGCACAGAGGAAGGAACTGAGTAATTCCAACTGAGAGGACAGGAGAAGGCTTCAGGAAACCAGTAAGGTTTGAACTGGATTTTGCCACGTAGAAATTTAAAAGCCAAAATTCGGGGTGGAAAATCCAGGCAGAGGCACCAAAGCAGCAAAGTACAAACTACTGGGGGTGGGGGAGGGGTGCAGCAAGAGATAATGCAGGACCGTGTCAGATGGTGGAGGGTCCCCGAAGGGCACTCTAGGAAGTCTGAACTGCAGTCAGCAGAGAACGGCTAGGTCTAAGCAGGTGAGCAAACTGGTCAGATCTGAGCTCAGGGCCACACCCTGATGCTCTTCCTGTTCCCAAAGAGCATAAAGAATTCATTCCCTACGGAAGGAAAAGTTTTTTAAATGCAGGCTTTTACCTTGTTAGGACAATGAGCCCAAGCAGCTGTTTTTCACACGTCTGGGTAAAGCAGGACGTATCAGTCTCTTGGTAGATACGAGTCATGAATTCTAGAACAGTCTCATTCCGGAGTATTTTATAACTCACGTCAGCAGTAAATAGGAGACTGCTTTCAAACTGTGACACAGAAATAGCAAACCCAGGCCAAAGGGACAACCTTCAAGTCAATAAATATTTAAAAATAAATACTTTGAATGTCATATCATAAAACAATCATCATTTTTAAGTGCTGATTTTACATTTCAGTTTTTAGATTTTATGAAACAATTTTTCTTTAGTCTGATTTCTTCCAGTTGCTGATTAAAACTTTAGTTATTTCTAGCTGGAGTGTCTTTAAACATTTATTTATGATAAACGCATTCCCACAGAGCAGCATGTCTCCACCTTGGCACTAAGGACATTTTGAACCAGATTGTTCTGTTAGGAGCTATCCTGTGCCTTGTAGGATGTCTGGCAGCCTCTACCCCCTAGATGCCAGTAGCAGCCTCCGAGCTGTGACAAACAAAAATACTCACAGACATTACCAAACGTGCCCTGGGGGGCAAAACTGCCCTTGGTGGAGAATCACAGCGGTAGGATTGATACGTTTATACAGTGAGCTATCCCAGCATGAAAACCTTTACGTTCGGAAAAGCACACACACTCAACGGTATAGACAGTGTAGAGACTTCATGAGAGTGAGAAATCATCTAAGTGATATGTACAAACACATAAGGGAAACTGTCGCAGAGGCTACAGCCCCTTTCCACATTTAGGGCTCTCACGGACTGAAGTCCTGAATAAGAAAAACTTACAGATATGACACGAAAGAAAGGGCAAATATTTTTTTTTAATTGTTTATTTTGTGGACTTCATTCACAGTGATACTGAGCCAGCCTTTAGGACAAGCCTATTTGCTGGCACCAACTCCAGCTCACAAGAATTTCTCATCCACGCTGGGGGATGAGGGACGAGGATGGACAAGACGCTTCAACAGCCCACTGTGACACACTGACTTACCATATGCAAACCCCACCATTTTCCCCCTACCTGGCAGAAGGCTACACAGCCCCCCCCTCATTTTCTATCTTTTATGCACTCCTTCTTTTGTTTACATATCTGTCTTTGGGTTACCAGTTGCCTCTCTGTCTTTAGCTTGACCACATATTTTGGGGAGCTAACAACCCATTCTAGACACAGCTGATGACTTTCCCTGAAGCATCTGCTTCCCGGTCAGAGTGGAAATTTCAGTTCAGTTTAGCTGACTTGTTTATCTGGCCTCTGCTTACCTAACATCACCCATCCTGGCTGTGCTAACTTCCTGTCAGCAAGAAAACAGAGTTTCAGCTATGTGGGTATAACATCATCCCACTTATTCTGCCTTCATTATTACTTGTCACACACAGAAAAGGCAGTTTCTGAATTCCTTCTAGGATGTGTGATAATGATCTAGCTCACTAATAGAAGAAAACAGGCTGCTAGCTTCACACTGACATTCTCCATTCAATAAAAAACCTGAAAATTAAAAAAATCCATTACTTTTCATAACACAGAGTCTCTCGTAGGAGGCATAGTGGTATAATGTTGCATCGTAAATTATGTTCCTCACATTATAACAATTTCAGAGTAACAGAAAATACAAATAAACCTACTTGTGCTGGGGAATTTCCACTGGCTCAGAAGGCTTATAGAAGTTCCGTCCGATTTGGTACATGGCCAACTTTTTTAAGATCCTGCAAGTATACATTTTTTTTAAATCTTTGGTCAACATCAGTTAATAACAGTATAATTCTAAGTTTGTCCCCATGCTAACATATGATAAAAATATGTCAAAACTGTAGAACTCTCATTCTTCTAGCACTGGAGGGTTTAGATGCTAAATATACAGGTGAGTGTGCATATAAGAACTATAGCTTCTTCCTATTTGAGAACGATACAACTGAAATTATTTTTGTCTGTTTGCAATCAGCTGCGATGATACATACGTGGTAACAAAAGGACTGTGGCTGACATTCTGGTTAGCATGGATGGGGTGAGGCAAGCCAAGTGTGAAGGTTCTTCTGGCCTCTTCCCCGTTGTGAGATGGGGAGGCTGTTTCTAATGAGGCTACTCAAGCCTCCCACATAGCACGGCCGCCTCTTCAGCAGCTAATCCTGGCCCCTTGTAGCTGGACGCATCACCGACCTGAGGCTGCCCGCTGCGTGGGGGAAGTGCGAGCGTATCGAGTCAGGAAACACACGTGGCCACCGCAGGAGCCACTAAGCCTCAGCCTCCACGTCTGATCATATTGACTATGACCCACAGCTGCTTAGCAAGACATCTGACTAGAATTAAGAAATAACATATCTGGGGGTAGGGGTGGATTCCTTTTATGTGTTCTACCCAGCAAGACCCACACTCCTCTGTCCTCCTCCTGACCAGAGGCTGTTATTAAGCAAAGGGCTGGCGCCGAAGGTTTTTGAACGTTTCTTCTTGCTGGTCCACACGAGTACTGTGGAAAATACTGGTTTACAAGCCTCTGTGTTCCCATGTGTCATCTGGCAAGTGTGCTGAAAATGCAGATTTCAGGCCCCACTCTTGAAATTCTCTTTACTAGGTCCAGTGAGGGGCGAGTAAATCTGCATTTTATGGAGTTCCACCCAACAGCCCCCGAGATGACACTGAGGCAAGGGATTCTCCCATCAGTTTGAAGGACACAGGACAATGTAGTCACAACCTTCCTTCTGCCCCAGGGGTCCACGTGGCAGGGGGCTGAGGTGGGGGCAGGAGGAGAGAGCAGCTGGTGATGCTAGGAGAATAACAAATCTTTCAGCTGACTGACCCGGACATACCTGATTTTTCAGTCTGGGTCGGAGGGTGGGAGAGGGTACAGAAAAAGAAGAAAAAGAAAAGGCAGCTCCGCCCCCCCCACTCTACCCCACCCCAACCCACTGAGTCACCAGCTACCACTGAGACACCACAACCCTTGAGTTCTTCATCCCAACTCAGAGAGTACTGGATGATGAGGTGGGAGCCAGTGAGAGGCTGTGACGGACTGCAGGGCCCATCACTGCACAACTCTGTGAAAGCATGGGGAAATGGCACTGCTGCTGGCACATGGCCCCCAAGATGGCCTCGACTCGTCACACCCAGGCCCTGTACTGAACGGCATCGCTAGCCTCCACTAGAGAGCCATGGGAGGCGCCTCACTTTCTGAAGATGATATTGAAGACCTGGGTGCACACGGGGGAACTGGCCGGCAGCTCCCTTGTCAGAGTGACAGTGATCTTGACAGTCTCGCCTCTCGGAGTTTCACCTGACAGTTCCGTGACCTGGGAAAAGATGTACTTAATATGCGCTCGAGATTATCCTCAAATGTGAAGAATTAGAGATGATACAGCCATCACAATTTACTATGCATTAACAGAACAGAACTGCAGGTGTTAGTATGCGATGATCTAATCACATTACGTTTAGGGGGTTTTCCTATCTTGCTAATCCTAGAAAAGCAACACATCTCTCTCCTAACTTCTTTCTTCTTTTAAAATTTATTTGAGAGATAGAGAGAGTGAGCCAGAGGGAGAGAGAGCTCACACAAGCCTGGGGGATAGGCAGAGGCAGAGGGAGAAGCAGGCTCCCTGCTGACCCAAGGCTCTATCCCACCACTCCAGAATCAGGACCTCAGCCCAAGGCAGACACTCAACCAACTGAGCCACCCAGGCGCCCCTCTCCAGTCTAACTTCTTAATGAAGAATCAAAATCAGACTAGGGTACAGAGACTTGATCCAAAGACAAAGTGTTTCTTGACCTAATTTAGCTGAGGAGGGGGTGCAGGTCACAAATTACTTTGAGAGTCTGATGAAAGTTATAGGCACTGTCTCAAGAAAACTTCACATATGTATATACCACAATGATGTGCCCATTTTCAGAGGGTTTATGGACACCCAGAAGCCTGTTAGTAGACTGTCCAGCCCATCCTGGGGTCCTGGATTCCAGAGGACAGCCTCTCAAAAGTTTATTCATAAACAGAAAAGCAGAGTGGTGCCCGGGTGGCTCAGTTGGTTAAGCATCTGACTCTTGATTTTGACTCAAGTCATGATCTCAGGGTCTTGGGATGGAGTCCGGAGTAGGACTCCACGCTCAGTGGGGAGTCTGTCTGAGGAGTCTCTCTCCCTCTCCCTCTGCCCCTCCCCTCACTTGCACACAGGGGCACAATCTCTCCCTCTGTCAAATAAATAAATAAATCTTTTTTAAAAAACAGAAAAGCAGAGAAGAGAGGAAGAAGGTAAAGAGAGGGGATTTGCAAGAGGCAAGTAAACATGGGGAAAGTGGGGAGAAATCATCAGACATTAAAACAGGGAATCTGTTTTATGAATTTTTGAAAGGTCTAGAGAAATACGTATGTTTCTTATAATCTGGAACAGTGTTCTAACAATAGAACGAATGTTTGAAGAGGTTTCTAAACCAGCTGCCCAACAAAATTTGAAGCTTGTTAGACCAGACAGGACTTGGTACAGGTTTTTGGAATAAAAGAGTGATCAAACCAGAAATAAAAATCAATGACCAAGGATTTTTCAGAAGGGCAAAGAATCAGAAGAGACCAGTTCATTAACAAGTATTTACGTATTTTATCCCTACTTTCTATAGTTAAAGTAAAATTTTAATCACTTTGAGGCTGAAACAAAAATGTAGTGCAGGAATGGCACATTGCATGGAAATAGAAATAGGTCCTTCCACAGCGGATGAAATATTTCACGAAGGTGATTTCTTATTCAAATTGTGAGAAATCAGAGATGGATAACTGTAGGAAGAGCTCATCAACATCTGGGAGAAGTCTAGCAGGCGAAAGAGGGGAGATGCTTTCACGCTGCTGTAGGGATTCCAGGACGAAAGCTTTAGACAACAAAGGACATCTGATTGAGGGCCTGGCACGCGGGTGGCAGCTGCCATCCAGGAACCGTGTTCCTCACAGCCACCTAAGCAAACTCTTCAGTGCTCCCCGCACCCCCCCTACCAGCCACCAGCTCCTCTTGGGTTCCTGTGTCTGTTCCTGCCCATCCCCCCTCCCCCGCGCCTCCAGTCCCAGGCTGCCAGCATCAGTGTGCTTTCACTTCTCCGCCCACCAGCTACCTCGCTGTCATTTGGTTGGCAAGTCTTAGCACTACTACACCATCCGTATCTTTCATCTACTTCCTGTTCCAGTTGTTTACCACAGGGCTTAAGAGGACATGACTGGGGATTGGACAAACCCTGGTCCTTTGTCCCTGGCAGCCTCTGTGATACAGAGCAAGCCACTTCAATTCCATCAGACCATTCCCCATCTCTACAATGGGATGAAGCCTCCTGTAAGTCGCAGCAGCGTTGTGAAGATGAAATGGGATCATGCCTTGATCTCATCCTTATCCACAGCACAGGCCCCCAGGAAAGTTAGATAAATTGCGCGCTTTGTCCTGAGGTTCAAGCCCTTCTGACAGCCTGCCCAGATGATTCCAGTGACGCTTTATTAATCCTTCCATTTTCTCCTGTCAACCATTCAGTAGGGTGTGATCAGAGCAACTGCAATCTAACACAGCTCTCTGGGAAGCACTCTCTCAGAGGCTTCGGTGCTCCGTGGAGGATGGTCCCTATTCCCCAGCAGGACATTTAAGAGTCTCCCTACCTTTGGAGCCACAACTTCATTCCTACTGGCTAAACCTGAACAATCAGAAGTTTCTAAAACATGCCCCTCACCTTCTATCAGTGTGCCTTTGCTCCTTCCCGTCTTCTTGTCTAGGAATCCCTCCTATCCCCATCATCCCCTTCATTGACCCAATCCTACCCAAGGAGCCAGTATTGGCTCCCACTGAAGCATCCTGCTGGGCAAGATCTTTCCTTTCCTCTGTATGAAGACGTTGGGCAAGATACTTCACCTCTAAGGCTCCAGATGAGAAGATGAATCGAGATCATGCGTATAAGGAGCGGGTCAGAGTAGGTACTCGAGAAATGTCATCTTGCACTGTATTCATTTGTAAATAACCCTGCACCATATTTAGTCGTAAATAACTTTAATAGTGAGTTGAAATGTTTTGCCAAGAGGCTTGTTTTATTTGTTCTTGTCCCCTCTATGATGGCAGCACCCTGGCGGTCACACCGCAGGCCCTGTGTGAGGGCAGAACGAATGCGTGGACGTGGTAACTAGATGTAACCCACGAGAGCAGCCCAGGTCATGGCCACAGATACGCAGACGGGGTCTGCCAGACAGTGGAAGGCTGCGAAGCCGCAGACTAGGACTTCTAGAACTGCACTTCGGGGGGCTGTGATAAATGCTTTAGTGGAGGGGGTTCTCAACAAAAATATGGGTCCTACAAAGCGTGCATTGTGGACTGGAGTGCCGGATACAGCCTGAGTCAGTATTAAGCCCAGAAGAAAAAGGTGAGCGTAATTACATGTTTGTTGGGACACTATTTCTTTTCACTATTTCTATCTCACTGTCACTCGGTAGCAGACCATATGTCAATAAGGTATAAGATGACACTCTTTTGTCTAAACCTAGTACCACCTGGATCTGGGAAATAAAGTCAACAGGCCTGATTTGTCTCACTCATTTTTTGGTTGTTTTTTTTTTTTTAATGATTTATTTATTTATTTATTTATTTGAGAGAGAAAGAGAGAACATCAGAGAAGCAGGCTCTCTGCTGAACAGGGAGCCCGATGCGGGGCTCAATCCTGGCACTCCAGGATCATGACCTGAGCCAACGGCAGAGCTTAACCGACTGAGCCACCCAGGCGTCCCCATCATGCAACTGGGTTTTTACAATCTCTTTACTCTTTTACTCTCTTTACTCTTGACTCTTTACTCTGCCTCTTCGTTAGATTCCATCCCTGAGGTGCATACTACATGCTTATTTTGAATGACAAGCCAATAATATGCTTATTCTGAGCATCTGTAAAGTTTCTCCATTTTGATTAGGCGCAAATGAAGTAAGCTGGACCACTCAAGGGGGTGTATAATAGCACATATTTAATTTACTGTTACTAAAGATGTATCTACAAGAACAAGATGGTCTTTAGTGATCATAGTACACCTGCAATAGAGCATTTAAGTGTGAAAGGCACCGTCTCAGCATACTATCGATGTCTGGTCACAGGACCAAATAGTGAAGGATCAACAAGGACTTATGATGAACTAAAATGTTTCTAAATCTATAGATCCACATTTTCCAAGACCCTAAATTCAAGCATATGGTATAATTTTTAAATTCCAAATCCAGAGAAAATAATCACTCAAGCAGCTCCTATAAACCTCAGGCTCTCATAAAAAGATAAAGGCCCCAAGGGCGCTCAGAAATGCATTTCTTGAGGAAATTCACAGAGATTTATGTGGAGTCCAGAAATGTAAATTTATGCCTTGGTACCATCCTGTCCAAAATGTTGAACTAAAGGATTAAGCTTTCTCAGGGATAGAAACATAAAGTTTTAATTCAACACTCTATTTTAATTTTTTATAAAGAAACTGGTTCTTTTTTCCTTGTAGTAATTTAATACTGCCTTAGAACAAAGCATATACTAAAAAGCATCAATAACAGTATCTTTATTTTAGGACTGAAAATGTTGAAGGTATAAAAACATGGATAAAAGAATATGAATCATGTAACTGCCATATTCAGTGATCACACCATTAAAAAATATCCTTAGGACTGATATCAATAACTCATATTTCATATGATGAAAAAAATGACAGTTTTTGAATCAGAGATTGATATAAAGTTACTTAGACACAGAGGTACAACTGTGCAGGAACAAAAAAAAAAGGAGAGCAAATTTCAGGCTCTGAAGCCATAGGCTAAATGGTGTTTCTTAAAGTCTTGCCTATTTTGGGAAAAGTTTTAAAAGGATGCCTATTTCAAGGATGCTTGCCTAAAAAAGAAGACTTAGTAGTTGAAAAAGCAGTGTTTGTATTATAGCTCTTATTTTTAAAATGCCACATCATCAGCTTCTTAATTAAGAAATCAAGTACTGATCAGGTCTTAAGTAGGAAGTTTTTTTTGCTCTCAGGCATGGGAAGAGGAAGGAGTGAAGAAGTGAGTGAGACATTCATTCCAACTCTTATGACAATCAGCTAACCTCTTAAATACACACGGATGAGTAGAAGTATATGCATGTGTGTGCAGATATAAAAATTAACCATACTGTACCTTTTCTTCCAGTTTTTGCGAGAGAAAAAGGATGACGCCATCAAATGCTTTTGTTTTGTTGGAAAGTTCCTTGTGACTATAAAGCAAAGCAATTCTCAGCCTTCTAGATTCTAAATCTGGGACGTATGCCACATGATATTGGTATAGCTGCCAGTCCTGGGGCAAGTCTAACCTAAAGAGATTTGTGACCAGTTTCACTGGTACTCCACTGGAGCCTGAGAAGACAAATAAAAAACATTTTTTTAACCAAAATAAAATCACACCTGGTTAATACTAATCACATCATTTAAAACTTTTATTTGCCTATGAGTAGCTGTTCCTGTAAAGCAAGCATTCTTGTTCACTGACACAAGACAAGCTCTAATAACCGACAGCCTGAAGACCTTATGGAATCCTACAAACACACGTGCAGGAATTAAAAAGGGATCATGTGATCCTCTGGAAAGCAGACCTCATGAGAACATAAGAGAAGACACTGACATTCTTTTCCTTGGGAGAAGAGAAGCATCAGAATTCAACTACCATAGGATTCCTTCTAAAAGTTTGTACAATTCAAAATGGCTCAAGTAATATTTTCAAATGCACCTCTGAAATTATGCTGCTCTTAGATTATAAAGACACTGTCCAGTTCTTCCCATGAGCACAACCCCCCAACCCCTTGGAAATCCAGATAATCAAAAGTTAACCATACTTCTGAAAATTCTGAAATAGTTCAATCAGGGAAAATGAAAGGCTCTCAGAGATTGAGGGGAGAACATGGAGAGAGAAAGAAATTACACATCTTTCATCTGTGAAAACAGACAAGGCCTCTGAGCTTGTTTTCTGCAGACACAGGGAGGCCATGTCTGGCCCAAAAATTCCATCCCCTACAGAATTTTTTATTCACCTCTTCAAAGTCTACCAGACAAATTCAGAGATGGCCTCAATATAGTTGTTCAGTGCTCGAGATGGTGTAAGCTCCCTCTGGGCCAGAATCTAGGAGGGCACAAAGGAGGTACTTCTGACTTCTCCTTGTAAGGAATCAGCCAGTGTTTGTCTTACAAAAAAGAATTCTATGAAATGGACACTATTTTCCTTCCTTTCATGAAGATGGTGGAAACATGAGCCCCCAAGGTGGTAAGAAAGGAAAAGAGCATCACGTGTGCATTAGCATTTCCTCAGTTTCTACGTATGGTAGACATCTGTTAGGAGCAAGGAATTCTTGCACCATTTTAGTTAAAGAAAAGCTTTCTTTTGTTCTCCTGTATCCTGGGAAAAGGCAACATATTTTAGCAGCTCATATTCACGGACAAAGAGGCGTCATCTTAGAATGTCAGAGCTGGCAAGACCCTTGGAAATCATCTACGCCAAGGTTTGCACACTGTAATCATGACCCATTAGTGCCGAAGTTAAGAAAATATATGAGATGACCCAACACATTTTATGAAATGACTAGAATGCACCAGAATGGACCAGAGAGCCTTGCACATAGTAACAGCAATCACTGTTTCATGAAACTTTGTTTCAATTTTTTGTGTTAGTGTGTGTATTCTAGATTACAATGCATCTATTCCTTTTTTTGCATGGTTGTAAAAAGTTTGAAGAAAATGGACCTACATCACGGAGTCTTTCTCAACTTTTGGGAGAGTGTTACAAAGCCTTTCAAGAATCTAATGAAAATAACAGACCTACCTTCCTGAAAACATATATGCCCATAATTCTGGGTACAATTGCAGGGTTGACCCCGGAAACTGGGTTAAAAATTCCAAATATAGGCTCTATCTTCTTTTCACCGCTGAATTTTCCATATAGGAAAAGTGTTGGAAAAGAAACAGAGCATCTCTTTCAACACCTACCCCAAGTGTAAGGAGAAAATATTTCCAACAAATGATATGTTTGGGGGAAATATTTTTACTTCTACTAATAAAGGAGAGAATTGAGGCTAAAGCAACTAGTGTAGACATAATGCCTTGAACATAACAGATGTTCAATAAATATCTTTTAAGTCAATATATAAACTTGTTTATTTCAGATCTAGAAATTAAAATTCCTTAAACAAGATTTGATAACATTAAAAAAGTAAGTAACTAGGTACCTCTTTTGCAATCTCTCACGTGGGCCAATTTCTCTCTGGTACAGACAGCCAGATCCATGAAGTCCCGTCTGATTTTCCCACCTCTTTCAATGAAAGTGCATCTGGCATTACCAGAAGATAAACTATCTTCACCTAAAATGTGAAGAGAATGCCATAACATCTCATGTTTCATTCTAGTGATACTGTTTACAACTACTATCAAAACTGCATCTCTAACCAAAGCTCAGATTTTTGTGGCTTTAATTAAAACTGGCCCACACTGCTGAAAATAATCATGACTATACAGAAGTCTCCAGCCTAAAAATTGAAAATTGTAAAGGAAACATGGTACTTTTTGTTAGAAATAACAAACCATGAGTTAATTCTACCTCATAACATTCAGGGCTAGTCTGATTCTCCTCTTGGTTAAAGAGGAAAAGCCCTATCCCTTATGCCCTGCTCCACACTCATGTAGGGAGGGTGGCTCTCCCTCCTTCAGTTCTTGCATAGCGCCCTGAAGATTCACAGACTAAGACTGTCCACACCAACTTCTTCACAGATTGGGGCTGAATCTCTTACCTCTCTCAATCACGAGAAGAGAACTGCCCAAAACACTGCTATCAGTTTTTATGCTAGATCATTCCTTTGAAAATGAAAGCCAGCATTTCACCTTGGGGCGTGTGACTTACCGTTAGGTTCTGACAAATCTGAAAGTAAAATCGGTTTCCAAATGAACCTTTCCTGTTTAAACAAGTACAGAGATGTTGGTGTTTTGGATACAACTTTGGCACTTTGAAGATAAGGTGAAAATAAGAAAGTCCAGAATATTACTACAAAGCTAATAGTAATACTACTATGAAGTAATGGTATGACCAATCTCTAGGACTCTGACTTGACATCTGTCCTTTGATACAAGCACAGCAGCTACCCCAAATGACATCATCACTTGCTCAAAACTGCTGCTCATACCCTTTTAGTGGAGTCTGAGTCTCCCAAGAAAATCACATTTATTTAATTTAAGAAAATGTTTAAAAATTATTCTTTCTAGATTATCCATATCATTCACTGCTCTTGGTTTCAAAAGATGTTAGGTGGTTTATAAAAAAGCAATCTACCATAAGATGGTAGTTGTCAGGGGGGCATCTGTCTGTCTGGGTGGCTCAGTCAGTTAAGCATCTGCCTCCAGCTCAGGTCATGATCTCAGGGTCCCGGGATCAAGCTCCACGTTGGGGCTCCCTGATCAGTGGGGAGTCTGCTTCTCCCTCTCCTGTCCCTTCCCCCTGCTCGTACTCTCTCTCACTCTCTCTCAAATAAATAAAATCTTTTTTTATTTTAATGTTTTTTTATTATATTATGTTAGTCACCATACAGTACATCCCCGGTTTCTGATGTAAAGTTCGATGATTCATTCGTTGCGTATAACACCCAGTGCACCATGCAATACGTGCCCTCCTTTCTACCCATCACCAGTCTATCCCATTCCCCCACCCCTCCCCTCTGAAGCCCTCAGTTTGTTTCTCAGAGTCCATAGTCTCTCATGCTTCATTCCCCCTTCTGATTAACCCCCCTTTCTTTATCCCTTTCTTCCCCTACCGATCATCCTAGTTCTTATGTTCCATAGATGAGAGAAATCATATGATAATTGTGTTTCTCTGCTTGACTTATTTCACTTAGCATTATCTCCTCCAGTGCCGTCCATCTTTGAAAAAAAAAAATAGATGGTAGCTGCCAGTGGTTAGAGGGAGGAGGAAATGGGGAATTATTGTTTAATGAGTACAGAGTTTCAGGTTCATGAGATAAAAAAGTCCTAGAGATGATGATGGCGATGGTTGCACAACGATGTGAATGTTCTTAATGTCAATGGAATATGCCATGGTAAATGGTTAAAATGCAAGATTTTACATTTTGTATATTTTACTACAAATTCTAAAAATAAACAAAAATTCATTCTCCAACCCTTGCTAGTCACAGAATGTGCAGCAGACATGGAAAGAAAGTCCCAAGAGAGGCTGGACTGGGATGCAGATGATGGCAGTAGTGCTGGACCCTCTCAGAGCAGGTGAGCTGAGGGACCACGTGCACTTCTGTGAGCTCAGATCACAGAGGGTACTTGAGGAGAGCTAGAAAAACCCTGGTGGAGAATAAGGGAGCCAGGCAGACAGTGGTGGAGGGACTGACGGCCCACAGAGTCTGGGGGAACCTAAGTGCTTAGAGCTTACATCACTGAACTGCACAGTCCGAGCAAGGGAGAGAGCTAACCGGTTTCAGTGCTGGTTATTGGGTGAACTATGTGTCCCCCAAAATTTATATGTTGACAATCTAACCCCTGATATCTCCGAATGTAACTGTATTTGGAGATGGAGTCTTTAATAAGGTAATTAAGCTAACACGATGTCATTAGCATGAGCCTTAATGCAATACAACTTGTGTCCTCACAAAAAGAAATGAGTCACAGACAAATACAGAGGGGAGACCATGTGAAGACACAGGAAAAAACAGCCATCTACAAGCCCTGGAGAAAGGCCTGAGAAGAAACCAACTCTGTGGGCACCTTGATCTGGGACTTCCAGCCTTCAGAATTATGAACACCACACTTCTATTGTTTAAGCCACCCAGTCTATGATACGTTGTCATGGCAGCCCTAGCAAACCAGGGTGCAGGGCACACCGACCCACACTGTGAGAGCGGCTACTTGCAGTAGCATGTGGACAAATATCCTGAGTCCAGATTTGCCCTGAAGAGACCCACCATCAGATGGTGGGGGAAAAAAGCAGAGAGCATGGAGGCTGGGGTGCCAGGTTTCTACCATCCCTGCGGGGGAGTGGCACCGACACTTTTATGTCATAGAGAATTTCTGAACATTTTTCAAAATTATTTACTGAACAGAGGAAATCAGAAGACTGGATTCCTGGTGCCTGTGGATGCCTATCTGCCAAGCAGTATCAGGAAGATCAGTGGCAGACTGTGTTTGGGAGTCCCAGAGAAACCCAGCACACAAGGGATCCCCTGAGAAGAGGTAAATGGGACCCTCGAGAAGTGACCCTGCTGCTTGTAAAGCTTAGCAGTCACTCCCGTTCCGTTCAGATGGAATGGAGCAGAATGAGCAGAACGAGCTGCACTTACATTTCTGGGACATCCTGCTTGTTCCCACGAAGCCACTAGTAGAGGATGCTTCATTGTCACCAGTATCAACAGATGGAGGCTAAAATGGGGGGAGGGGAAACTTGGTTAGATTTAAGATGTTAAGTCATAAACGAAAAGGTTGTCATAAAGTAAGAAGTGTATCATGTCCTAAGTCATCAGACTACCACGAGCTACTGTTAAAAGGTAAAATGCTTAAGAGATGATGAGAAGAGACTACCCATGCTAGAAAAAGAAGAATAAGGACCAGCGATAGCTTTCCCCATTTATCAAACTTGAATTGTGACTGTGAGCCAGATACGGCTGTTACACCTGAAGTGTAAAGAGGCAGAGCTGTGATTCTCACACCCAGGGAGCTCATCAGAGGGAAGGCGGTAGAGATGAACACAGACCTCATGCTTCCGCCGCCTCCAGACACGCTCCAGACACACGCTCCAGTGTGAACACGCTTGTAGCAAGCAAATAAATTGCGCCCAGAGGACCTGGACCACTAGCTCAGGTGATGACTCTCCTGAATAAATGGGTCCCAAATTCGCTCACGAAATAGGCCAAGCGAACCATTAATATTTCCTCTTTTCACACTACCTACTTCTCTCTGCTCGGGAAGTACATGTCGGCCTGCTAAAAATGCATGAAGTCAAGAGAAAACAACGTCGTGAAAGTAAAGGCACAATAACCACAGCCTACTCACTTGAGCCCCTTTGGTCTAAGAGACTGCGCCCAATACTGATAGGTAAGAGTAACATCACTCAAAAGTCGCTGATTTGCCGGCCAGTTTAATCTAGTTGCCTAAGTCTAGCCCGAAGCCCTACCCACCGTGGTTGGTCAAGAAAGAGCAGTTGAATCTAAACCACATCTGTTTTTGAGATCACTTAAGTGTGTGTATGAATCAGCGAGACAAATATTGGATCATATGCCCTACACTGGTACAACAGTTTTTACCAGGGGACTTAAAACCGAGTCAAGTAATTAAACACTCAGCGGAAGGGAACGGCGCCCTGGCCTCCAATCTTCAGTACTCTTCCCCGGCCAAAATATCTACGTGACTATCCTACTCGGATGAGCCCCCCAGAAGGGAAAAATGTGAGAAGCCCTGGAAAGACCCCAAGTCGAGCGGGAAGATACCCTACTTCCCGGCAGAGAGGAAGAGGTAAAAGCAGAGGAAGGCAGTGTGCGTGAAGGCCACAGAGGAGGAGAGAGCGAGGCCATGTCGGCCACGTGTCCTACGCACCCATGGCGATGGCGATGGCGGAGCCGAGGTGCGCCCTGGTTCCGCAGCGCTGGGGCTGCGAGCCATGCCTCTGGCCCTCACGCGGGCGCGACCACTCATGTTCCCGATGAGCACAGGGGACCCTCCAAGGCAGCGAGGGCGCAAGGAGAGTATTTTCCCTCTCGGCGTCCAGAGGGCGAGGCTGTGACGCGAGGTGGCGGACTCGGCGGGGCTCCGGCTCCGGGCCAGGAGACACAGCGGCGGAACACGCGTGGGTGGAGGGGCGCGCACCGCCCACCGGGAACGCGTGCCATCTGGGAGCACGTGACCGGGGGCGGGGCCCAGACTTCCCTTGGCTCTCCATCACCCCCCAAATTTGGGATCATCTAACACTCTGGGTTTTGCGCTTCTTATGTGTGTAAGGTTGCATCAGACTTGCTTTTCTCTGTTTGTCTTCTCTGCTCACTAGTGTGGGCAAGCACCTCGGCCTATGCGTGACAGCTCAGAGCTTTCCATTCTGTGAATTGTCTGTGTACATCTGTTGCCATTGTAAGAATTGGGTTTCTCGTGTTTTTCTTTGTGATTTGGAAGAAATTTTATCCTTTTTTTTTTTTAACGTCGCAAATATCTACTCCCCATCTATCACTTGTTAATTTTAACCAGAAAGTTTTTTATCTAACCCAAATCCTTAATTTTGATGTAGTCCAATCTACATGGTTTGTACTTTGGGGGTCTTTTCAAAAGAAAGTTTTCCCAGCCCTAAGTTTACAAGGACATTTTGTGATATTTTCTTTTATTAACTTTGTAAGTTTACTGTTCACATTATTATCTTTCATCCTTCAGGAGTTCATATATATATATGAACTAGAGTTTAGAATACTTTTTCTTCTTCTCAGACAAGAAAAGACAGTTATGAACCTTGGTAACTGTGTCAATGTAGGGAAAGGGCCACTGGTAAGAGCAGTGTGATGATTGAGCTGTTCAAACCATATTGGCACCTTCACAGGTAGGGGCAGGTGCAAGGAATCCGCTTCACAAGCCCCTACAGAACAAGGCTCTTAAAGATTGTATTTATTTATTTTATTTGAGAGAGAGAGAGAGAGTGCACGCGGGGAGGGGCAGAGGGAGAAGGAGAAAATCTCAAGCAGACTCCACAATGAGTACAGAGCCCAACTATGGGCTCAGTCTCACAATCCTGAGATCATGACCTGAGCTGAAACCAAGAGTGGGTCACTTAACTGACTGAGCCACCCAAGCACCCCTAGAGTGAGGCTCTTTAAACCCTGTGGGGGTTTTTCAGTATATATACAGAATCTCTGATTCTCTTCCCCTCAAAAGGCCGATCCTAATTCCCTCCTGTTAAGCACGGGCTTCTCTTAGTGACTTTCTTCTAACAAATAGAATGTGGCAGAGACAATGCTATGTGTCTTCTGTGAGTAGGTCATAGAAAACACGGTAGCTTCCCCCTTGCTCTCTCTCTTAAATCACTTGCTCTGCGGAATGTCAGTAACCATAACATGAGGACACTCAAGCAACCTTAGAAAGAGATTTACATAGTAAGAAACAGACACCTCGTGTCAGCAACCAGCACAACTTGCCAGAAAATAAGAGTCTCATCAAACTTCTCATCAGAAACCAGGCAAGCTAGAAGACAAAAGAGTCACATTTCTAAAGTGTTCAAAGAAGAAAAAAGTCAACCCAGAATTCTAAAGCCAGCAAATATATCTTCAAAATGAGGGTGAAATAAAGGCTTTCTCAGAGAAACAAAAACAGAATTCAGAGCCAGCAGATCGATACTATAAAAAATATAAAAGGAAATTCTTTAAGCAAAAGAAATATGAGACTGTACAGAAACTTGGATCTATATAAAGATATAAAGAGTGCAGCAATAAATAATGTAAAATAAAATGCAGTTTTTTACATTTTTACTTTCTCTAAAAGATAACAATCCAAAGCAAAAATAGTAACAATGTGTTGTTATATATATATATATATATATATATATATATATATATAGTTACATATAGCATGTGTAAAAATAAAATGTATGCTAACAATAGCCAAGGATGGGAGGAATTGGGAATACACTATTATAAGGTAACACTATTCAGGAAGCACTATAACAGTATTTGAAGGTAGACTCAAATTGGTTATTGATATATTAGTAAACCTTAGGGAAATCAATAAAGAATTATAAGGACAATTATAAATACATAATAAGTCAATTATGGAGATAAAATAGGATCGTAAAAAATGCTCAATTAACCTGAGAAGCCAAAAAAAAAAAAAGATGGAATAGAAAGCACCTAGTCAGATGGTAGATTTTGATCCAACCGTATCAATAATCATACTAAATATAAGTGGTCTAAATGTGACAATTAAAAGACAAATTATGCTGTCTACAAAAAAACCTGTTTTAAATATCACATATAAATAGGTTAAAAGAATGGAAAAAAGATATACCTTGTAAATCCTAACTAAAAGAAAAATGGAGTAACTATACTACTATCTGTTATGGGGTAAATCAAGCCCCCCATATTCATATGTTGACATTCTAGTCCTAAGTATCTTAGAATGTGATCTGATTTAAAGATGGGATCTTTATGGAGGTAATCATGGTAAAGTGAGGGCATTGTGGTAGGCCCTACTCCAGTGTGACTGCTGTCTTTGTAAAAAGGGAAAATGTACACAGAGACACATACAGAGAAAGATGATGTGGAGAGACACAGGGAGAAGGTGGGCATCTACAAACCAATAAGAGATCCTGGACCAGATCCTTCCCTCACAGCCCTTAGAAGGAGCCAACCCTGGCCCACACCTTGACTTTGGACTTCTATCCTCCAGAGCTGTGGTACTTTGTTACAATAGCCTTAGCAAGCTTATACACTGTTAGACAAAGTAGACTTTAAAACAAGGACTATTATCAGGGGTAAAAAGGGAAAACTTAAAATGACATTATAGAACATTTAACAACAGCAGAATATACGTCTTTTTCAAGTGCATCTGGGACATTAACCAAGAGAGACCATATCCTGGGCTATAAAATAAACTTTAAAAGATTAAAAAAAAATCATACAACATATATTCTGAGACCTATGTAAGACTCAACCAGAAAACAAAAACAATTATTTCCAGAAGATACCATGTATTTAGAAATTTTGGGGGGGTGCCTGGGTGGCTCAGTTGTTAAGCATCTGCCTTTAGCTCAGGGTGTGATACCAGCGTTCTGGGATCGAGCCCCACATCAGGCTTCTCCGCTAGGAGCCTGCTTCTTCCTCTCCCACTCCCCCTGCTTGTGTTCCCTCTCTCACTGGCTGTCTCTCTCTCTCTGTCAAATAAATAAATAAAATCTTTTTTTTTTAAAAAAAAAAAAAAAGAAAGGTATTTTATTACACACTTGTAAATAATCCTTGGGTCAAAGAGGAAGTTTCAAAAGAATCTTTTTTTAATGATTGCATTTATTTATTTGAGAGAGAGCATGCACGAGTCATGGGGAGGGTAGAGAGATAGAGGGAGAACAGACTCCCCACTGAGGGGGAGCCCGATATATGGCTTGATCTCAGGACTCTGGGATCATGACCCAAGCCGAAGGCAGATGCTTAACCAACTGAGCCACCCAGGCACCCCAAGAATTTTTTTTTTAATTAGGACAAATTAAAACATATGAAAAACTGGGGGATGCTGCTAAAGGAGTGCTTAGACAAGAATTCATAGCATTAAACACTTTTTTTAAAAGAGAAAGTTATCAAATCAGTAGTCTAAAAACTTCCATCTTAGGAATCTAGAAAAAGAACAAGCATGCTCAAAGCAAGAAGAAAGGAAATAATGAGTATGAAAGCAGAAATAGGCACACACAAATACAATAAATGGGTATCTGTCAAATTTTAAAGGCAATTCAATGGAGAAAGGATAGTTTTTTCAACAAATGGTGCTGAAATAATTTGTTATTTGCAGGGAAAAAAAAGGAAAATCTACCCATACTTCACACTTTGTACAAAAATTATTTCAAAATGTATATAGACTTAAATGTAAAATATAAAACTATAAAACTGCTAGAAATTAGGTATAGAAGAAAATATGATTTTTGACTAGGCAGAGTTCTTATATGTACCACAGAAAGCACAACTTATGTAAGAACAAAATGATTAATTGGCCTTTAACAAAACTATACATTTGCTCTGTGTAAGATGCTATAAGGACAATGAAAAGGCAAGCAAGAAACTAGGAGGAAATGCCTGAAAATCACATTTTGATAAGAACTTTTCCCCAGAATACATATAAAATTCTCAAAATTGAACAGTGAGAAAAATACAATTTTAAAAATGGGCAAGGGAAGCCTGGGTGGCTCAGTAGGTTAAGCATCTGCCTTTGGCTCAGGTCGTGATCCTAGGATCCTGGGATTGAGTCCCACATCGGGCTCTTTGCTCAGGGCAGAGCTTGTTTCTCCTGCCCCTCCCCCCACTCGTGTGTGCGTGTGCATGCGCACGCTCGCTCGCTCTCTCTCTGATAAATAAATAAATAAATGATCTTTAAAGTTAATTAATTAATTAAAATGGGCAATAAATAAATAAAATAAAAATAATTTTTTAAAAAATGGGCAAAAGACCTGAACAGACACTTCACCAAAGAGGTGAAAACAGCACCAAAAAAATATGTGGGAAACAACTAAGCATACAAAAAAGATATTCAACATCATTAGCCATATGGGAAGTACAAATTAAAACCATGGTATGATCCTTTCACATACCTGGTACAATATCTAAAACAAAAAAACACCCCTCAAAGCCAACAGTGCCAAATGCTGGCAATAGCGTGGAGCAACCAGAATTCTCATATATGTTGGTGTGAATGTCAAATGATACCACCACTTTGACAAACAGTTTGGCAGTGTCACATAAAGTTAAATGTCTATTTACAATACAGCCTAACAACCCCATTCTTACTGATCTAAGAGAATTGAACACTTATGTTCACATAAAAACCTGTAGAGTGGCTGCTTCTGCAGCCATATTAGTAATCATCAAAAACGGGAGAGGCCCAAATGTCCTTCAACAGGTGAACGGATAAGCAAACTCTGTGACATCTATACAATTGAACACTACTCCGCAATAAAAGTTGCGAAATGTTGTTACAACGTGAAAGAATCTCAAATACATGTTGCTAAGTAGAAGTAGCCAAACTCAAAAGGTGACACTTTGTAGAATTCTACTCCCCTGACATTTTAGAAAAGACAAACTATAGGGATGGAGAACAGATCACTGCCAGATGTGGGTATAACAAAAAGGGTTTGTCATGCAATATGCCCTTCAAAATTCAGTATTCAGGAGCCCAGTGGTCTGACTATTTGGCAGGTCCTTCGGTGAAGGCTCATGAGTCTATGCGCTTCAGTCAATGTTAGTTTGTGTGTTCTGTGGCCAATCGATGTTCACCCTGGCTGCACAGAGTCTCCAACGCTGTGGGCTGTCAGCACTTTACCTTCCAACAGTGGGAGGCTGTAGCATTCCCCTGGAGGTGCCACAGTGGAACAGGCTTCATTGTCAGGTGGCACTTCTGCTCTCATGTCCCTAGGTGGCCAGTGGTTTGGGAAAGCACCAGATGAGCACATGGGCTGCCCACCGTCTCTTGGTGCAGATTGCTAAGGCCTCTGCATCCAGGCCTGGCCTTCAAGTAGACGTGCCATTTCCATTTCATGTGGGAGCTTTTTGTACCTATTAGGACTTTGGTTCAGAGAAGACCCGAAGTGGGATGAGAAGTCGTACCTTTTCCTTGGGTGTGATCATTGTTATTCACTAGGATTTGATCCCACCAATGCAGTTACTTCTCAAGGGGCTTACACTCCTCAGAGGTGGAGGAAAGTGTGAAGTGGAAAAGCCCAGAGCCCACTAAATAGTGGGGGGCTGTCACTGACAAAGGCTACAAACAGCCATCAGGTTGATGAGAGATGCCCATAACTTCACAGTTCTGAGCAGGATGGGGGACAAAGCTAGAGCTTGTTTCAGATTTAACTGAACCACTTCCAAGGCCGCCATTCATATTTAGCTGCCTTTCTGGTGACTTCATTCAGAAAATGTGTGAAAACTCCCAGGTATGTAATTTGTGGTCCCCAGCACTAAAGAAGCAATCATATGGGGGTGTCCTTTGTCATTGTGGGTTGCATAAAGTCAGTGATTCCCCTGAGAAGTTTGTGTGTCCAGAACCCAGGCCTAATCTTATTTCCATTTGAGAAAACTGAATAGTGAACCTCTGATGCCTAGATCCATTTTAATCTCAGATCAAAAGATGGCCTATGGCCTTCTCTCCCCAAAACCCTCTTGCAAGGTGGGACTTCCAATAATGGCAGTATGAAAAGGCAGAGCAAATCTTCCTATAGAAGACAATTATGAAAACTGGACGAAAATATTAAAAACAAACATTTCAAGTCACTGAAAAATACAGGCAGGTAAAAACATGAGAAGAACTTTGATCTTGAAATACTTGAATCTTAAACAAAATGGGTAGGAACTGCAAGTTGTAGCCTTCTGACGTATGGACATGTTCTCCTAACTCTCTTGCTCTCTCTTCTTCTCTCATTCTCTCCTTCCCTTTGATGATTTGATAACCACAGCCACGGTGGCTCAAGAAGGCGGGGATGGCATTCACGGTGCAGAGTAATTGAAAGTGTAGAGGGAAAATATGAAAGCAAGAGAGCAGCAGAAGCATTGAGATCCCAAATCTGACCACAAGTTGCAACAAAACCCCTGGTTGACCACTAAATTGTGAGGATGTGGGACACTCAGGAGAAACTGCTGAAAAAGCAGCAAGAACCAGACCGATCCTGGTGAATTCTGCAAGTCCACACTTTGACTGATGAATTCTTCAGTTAACACAAAGCTTAGGCAGCAGAAAGCCAAAACCTTACTGGTTTGAGGTATCGAGGGTCAGAACTTGTGGTTGGGGTGCATCTGGAAATATAGGGGAAATACCAAGAACAAGGCAACCACAGAGACAGTGAGGTCCAAATGGTAGTAGAAACTGTCCAAATCCTTGGTTGGCCCCTAAATTACACAGATGCAGGATAGATCGCTCAAGATTCAGGATAAAAATGCAGCCACTGGATACTGGAAAATGGAGCCAACACACCAGCTGTCGCATGTTGCAGGGGTTCACATTTCACAGTGTGGTCCAGGCAAGTTGGCCACTTTCTAGGAAAAAAAAATAGAGGAAATCTTCAGAAAAATAAAATAGGTTCCAGATTTGCTAAAACGTATCTGCGATATCCACTTCTCAATTAAGTATTAACAGACATGCAAAGAAAGAGAAATATGTGACTATAATGAGAAAGTCAGCAGAAATGTATTCCCAGCATATCCTGGTGTTGGATTCAGCATTCAAAGACTCCCACGCAGATCTAAGAAATGCAAAGAATTGAAGGAAAACATGTTGAAAGAATAAAAGGATATCTTGGTATTAAAGAGTGAACAGGCAGGAAATCTGAACAAAGAAATGAAATGTATAAAAAGGACCAAATAAAAATTCTCAAACTGAAACAAAAATTCAGTGGATGAGTGCAAAAGAAGGTCTTGGGAAGGCAGCGAGGTTGAATATAAATCCATAGAAATTAATCCAAAAAAAATCAGAGAAAAAGAATGAAAAATGAATAAATCCTTAGAAACCCATGGAAGAACATATAAAAGGCAATAAGCAATAGACAATCAATTGGAGTTCAAAAATAAGGAGAAGGACAGAAAAGAGCAGAAAAAAAGACTTGAAGAAATCGCATTTGAAAGGCTCCCAACTTTAGCATATAGACCCAAGATGCTCAAAACACCAAGAGAGACCACGTAGGCACGTCACTGCACACGGATGGAAACCAATGATAGGGAAAAAATCTGGAAAACAGCAGGAGATAATGACACCTTATGTATAGGGTGTGGTGGTTTTAAAATGTTCGCAAACTCTTTAATTTTCCTCCTCTCAAGAGGTCAAACTAATTCCTTTCCTCTGAGTGTGGACGGGACTCTGACTCACTTCTAATGAAGAGAATAAAGTGGTTGTGTGACTTTAGAGATAAGGCCATAAAAGTGTCTGTGGTCTTTGTGCTCTTGTTCTCTCCTTCTCTTTGATCATTTGTTTTAGAAGAAGCCAGGTGCCGTGCCATAAAGACACTCACGTGTGGCAATGGCCATGTAGCCGAAGGCCAGGGCTCCCAGCTAAGCGGCCAGCAAGGAACTGGAGCGTCCAGGCAAGAGCCCCAGGTGTGAGCTTGCACACATCCTCCAGCCCCCGTCAAGCCCTCTCATCATTGCAACTCCCGACAACATATTGACGGTAACCTAATGAGACACCTTAACCAGAACCTCCCAGCTAAATTGCTCTCAGAATTCGGACCCTCGGAAACGCATTGAGATAATAAATGTTCACTGTTTCTGTCTCGTTTTTTTAATAATTTGTTACACAGAAGTAGATAACTAGTACAGGGTTTGGTGTCTGGAAATGGGACGTTGTCACAGCAAAAAAATTAAAATAAGGTGATAGATTTGGAATCAGGCGATGGGTAGAAGCTGGACTTTGAAGTGAGTTTTTAGAAGAATTAGATTTACATAAATACCCGAAATTTTCAGTAAAAGGCAAGACAGTACAAATAAAAGAAGGCCTAGAGAACCCTAAAATTCTTCTGCGACTGGAGACTTGGGGCAGGATTGGGAAACACAAATACAGTTATGGGATGGGTATGGGAAAACCATTAGAGAACCTTCAAGAAGAAAGCAGGCTGAGATACTCGTGCAGCTGCTAACACAGGCCATCCTTCATGGAACAAGATGGGTCATTAATCGTGCAAAACTAAGATCCCAAGTATGTAGCCAAGAGCCTCTGGTCCAGGGCTGGTGGATGTCTAGGCTTTCATTGTCCAGTCTTCTCTCTGGCCTCTCACATGATGTTTTCTTCCCACAGGAGAAAAGGAAGGGGGCTATGCTCAGATGCAAGTGAGTTTGGGTCAGGGCGTTGATCCCTGACACCCTTAGGCCCATGGGGGGGGTGGGCCACCGCGTGATTCCTCGCTTAGTTACAACTCTGGGCTTGGACCACAGCCCATTGTTGTTCTACTCCAGGCAGTGACAGTGCCTAAGGCTCTGATGTGTCTCTCAGGGTGCCTAAAGGTGAGACCCTGGACGGCCCAGAGTAGGGGAGGGGTTGGGGCAGAGGGGATACAATGGGGTCATGAAGATTCTTTGATTGGGACATGTTAGGCATGTAATGGACTGCTGAGAATGTCAACACTTGTGTGACCGGGACTCCTGGGTGGCTCAGTCGATTAAGCGTCTGCCTTCTGCTCAGGTCATGATCCTGGGGTTCCAGGATTGAGTCCCACATGGGGCTCCCTGCACAGCAGGGAGCCTGCTTCTCCCTCTGCCTCCTGCTCCCCCTGCTTGTGCGCGCACACTCTCTCTCCCTCTCTCTCTCTCTGACAAATAAATAAATCGTTAAAAAAACAAAAACAAAAAACACTTGTGTGACCCACCTGAATTCGTTCATGATTACTTTTTTCTACAGTGGGAGACAGCTGCCTTGTGTCACACTGGTGATGCAAGAATTGCTCCCACTGCCACTGCGTGACTTCCGGATCCCCTGACTTCTCTTTCTGCCTCTGGCATCTGGACATGTCTGTGTTCTTATTACCATGGCGCAAGGAACTGGGGAGACTGGCCCACCACAGCCCACAAGGACCCCCTCCCCACACTGACCTACACATTTCTTCCCTCATAAGTTTCTGGTTCCAGCAGAAGCGGGGCTGGGCTGTCTCTGTCCCCGTTTTTACTTCATGTCACACTGAGTAATAATGTCTTACTTCCCTATTTAAAAGTCCGATTATGAATTTCTTTTTTCTACTTCTTGTCATGTGGGGTTGATGGGTTAATAAAGGAGAAGATTCGTAAAGATTGAGACAGGA
Organism: Ailuropoda melanoleuca; assembly: GCF_002007445.2. Classification (NCBI taxonomy): domain Eukaryota; kingdom Metazoa; phylum Chordata; class Mammalia; order Carnivora; family Ursidae; genus Ailuropoda; species Ailuropoda melanoleuca. The sequence continues at coordinate 36,302,953 of NC_048225.1, forward strand.
AATAAGGGGAAGCACTGAGAACCTTCCAGAATCTGCATGTTTGCTGTGCCGAGTCTGTTTCCGGCGGGGACAGGAGAGGCCGTGAGGAGCCTCGCATGGATGGGGCCTGTGTGGGCTTTCACCACGGTCACTCCTGGGCAGGGTCATCTTCTCTGCTCCTTTGTCCTTGTCCCTTCAGTAGAAACTTGTTGCACTAGGAATGTGATCAGAGGGACTTAGATGTCATGGGGACCTTGTCACGTTTCCAAGTCCCTGGGCAGCAAGGGGCTCCTGTAGCTGGGTCCGCCTACGTTCAGGCCTGGGTCCAGCCCTCAGCTTCTATCTTTTGTGTATTTATGTTTTGCTTCTGTGGGTTCTTTTGGATTCTGCCTCCTCTTTTTCACGTGTAGAGTTCTGGTCTCATTTTCCTCTGGGCTTTCCCCATCTCTGACAGCAGGAGGAGTCCTCCTGCCTGTCGTTTTCCTTACCAGTCCCAGGGAACCCCTGCACTCAGGCCTCTAGCATCGAGAGAGTCATTTTCACACTCACCCAACTCTTGCTCTCCTTCCAGGGCTGTGTCCTGCGTTATTTTTTCCAACTTCACCGATCTTTTTTTAAAGAATCATATTCTGGAATTAGTAGAGAGGAGGAATCCAATAGTTTTTCATCTTAATTAAATTCCTGTTGGGTTCCTACCTTCTCTGCAATTTGCCCCCTTCCTCTGCCCTTCACTCCAGTTATCCATGTGCTGGCTCTTGTGCAAACTCATGGATTTATAAGACAGAATCTAATTTAGATTCACAGTTGGTTAGAAAATAGGACCCATAAACCTAGGATCATCTTTTCTAAAGAGAGAAATGTAATTCTGTGCTGTGCATGAGGGTTGGTGTGGAGGGAGGAGCTGAACAGAGGGAGGGAGAGCAGCACTTGAGAAAGCACAGGCAGCATTGATGGCAAGGGGAGTGGATGTGTCCTGTAGCTGCCACAGAACAACATTTGGCCTAAGGTCGCATTAATAAAGGTATTGCCTCCAGAGCAGGGAGGTGTTCTACACTGATTATTCATTCAACTGATATTTGTTGTGTGACAGGTATATGACAGACTCTTTTTGATGTAGGAAACTTCAGTGGGGGGAAAAAACAGGTAAACATTGCCAGCCTTGTGGAGCATATGGTCTATTGCATAGACCATATGCTATGGTCTGTAGGGGCAGGCTGTATACCATAAGCATAGTAAATAAGGAAAGGGTTTACGTTAGAAGTTGGTCGTTGCTTTGAGGAAGTTGATCCAGAGTATAAGCGTGGGAAGAGGAAGATGGCCATCTTACTAGTGTGGTTAGTGTGAGCCTTGATGAGAAGATGACCTTTGAGTAAAAATTTCAAAGACATAAATTATGCAAGAGGATATCTTGGGAAGTTTTTTCTAGGCAGGGAGAACCTCCAGTGCAAAGGCATGGGTGGGAACGTCTGTGTTCAAGGAAGAGCGAGGAGGCTGGTGTGTGGCTGGAGTGGAGAGTAACAGACATGAGGTCTGATGTCTGATTACCTCATGTAGGCCTCAATGATAGTAAGGGTTTTGACTTTTTTGTGAGTAAGACTCAGAGTTATAATATAGTTTTTAACAGAAGACAGACCTGCTGCAACAGCTCTTTGGAAGCCTGAGTCTGGCTGCTGTTTGGAACGGAGAGGTCAAGGTTGAGTGTCAAGCAGAGAAAACTGCAGAATACTGGTAAAGCGTTCAGGCTAGAGAGGTTGGTTGCTTTGTCTGGGGTGTGAGCAGAGAGAATAACAGGAAGTGATTGGATTCTGGACATATTCAAAGATGGACTTTGCATCTTTTCTTAATGGATCAAATGTGGGTTATTAGAAAGAGGCATCAAGGAGGGCACCCAAAATTTCAGACTGTGCATGTTTCTACATATTTCCATGTGGAGTGCTTTCGGTGAAAATGGGGAAGACTCTGGAAGAAGCACATTTGATGAAGTGGTATCACAGGCATCCAATTTAAGAAAGTTGAAACCGAGGTGTCTATTAGAAAGTGCAAACGAGATTAGCAGTTGGGTATACGAGTTTGAGTCCAGGTGAGATGTGTTGGCTGGAGAGATAGAGGTGAGAGATGATGTCATAGAAATGATATGTAAAGCCTTGAGAATAGGGGCGCCTGGGGGCTCAGTTGGTTAAGCATCTACCTTAGGCTCAGGTCATGATCCCAGGGTTCTGGGCTCAAGTCTCGCCTCGGGCTCCTTGCTCAGCAGGGAGCCTACTTCTCTTTTTCCCTCTGCCCATGCTCATGGTCTCTCTCTATCTCAAATAAATAAATAAAATCTTAAAAAAAAAAAATAAAGCCTTGAGAATGGATGAGGTACCAAGCGAGTAATGGCTTAAGAAGAGAAAGGAACAACAATTGAACCCTGGAACCTCCAGCACAAAACAAGCCATACAATTTTGGCACTGCGTGTAGAAATCACATAGACCAGGGAGTTCCAGCCTTTATTTTTTTTTTTTTAAGATTTATTTACTGTGAGAGAGAGAATGTGAGTGCAAGAGGGAGAAGCAGAGGGAGAGGGACAAGCAGACTCCCTGCTGAGCAGGGAGCCTGACGCAGGGCTCGATCCCAGGACCCTGAGATCATGACCTGAGCCAAAATCAAGAGTTGGATGCTCAACTGACTGAGCCACCCAGGTGCCCTGAGTCCCAGCCTTTAGTGGGCACAGGACTCACCAGGACCTCTCATTAAGATCCAGACAGTCTGGAGTAGAGCCCGAGATTCAAATTTATAATAGGCTTGGCACTGACCCTGCTGGTGTTTGGATCACACATTTGTAGCAAGGATGCAGACCAGGATTCCTACACGGCTGTGCATCAGCCTCATGCAGGGCTGGCTAAGTGATTCCTGAGCTCTGGTCTCAACGTTGTAAGATGGCGGATCTGGGAAGAGGCCTGAGTATTTTGCAATAAACCCACAAGCAATTTTGGCCCTCAGCCAGATCAGGAACCATTGAGGTCAGTGATCAGAGAGCCTTCAGGGTGGGGAAGGGTCTTAAGTCCACATTTAAATGTTATTTTTTTATGTGAAGAAAAAGTCAAGATGTAGGCTAGGAGATATAGGGTGTTTTCTCTATCATGGAGTATAGCCAGGTGGGAGATTTAGGAAGTGATCATCAGCTCAACATGAAGAAAATCTCTGAGTTGCTAAGAGAGTAGATCTTAAATGTACTCACCACAAAAAAGAAACAGTAATTATGTAACTTGCAGGTGCTAGCTAACACTGGGATGGATATCACTTTGCAATATATAAGTGTACCAAATCAACAGGTGTACATCTTAAACTTACACAATGTTGTATGTCAACTGCATCTCATAAAACAAAACAAAACAAAACAAAAATCTCTGAATCCTTGCTGAGACTATTCCTTCCATGAATTTCTCTTTCACTACTTGATGTGAACAACAGATTCCAAGTTGTTCTAATTGAAATAGAGAGAGAGAGATTTATTTTTATTTATTATATATATATGTATGTATGTATATACACATACATATATACACATGCCTTGTTTTATTTCAGGGAATACCACAGAACAGGCTTGAGGCTACACAGCCAGGAACAGAATCCAAAATACCACCCTATGTGGTTTCACATAGGAATTTATAATAAGCCCCTGCTGCGGAGCACAAATGCCATTGTCCACAACACTGACCCTGAAGATGCTGGACACTGGACCTTGTGGTAAGGATTGCTGTCCCTGATGCTCCTGGCAACTGAATGACACTTTGCAACTCACATCACCTGTGCCAAAAGCATGCTACACTGTCCCAGCCTATCTGTCACCATGTCCTGAGTCAGAGGCTGGCATATGGTCACCTGAATACTGGGACCTCATGCTCTGTTCAATGCAAGAGTGTTTGGGAAGGTGAGTTTTCCTCTCTTATGGAGGAAAGTGGACTCTGCTTCCTACCAAGACTCTGTAAGTGTGGAATTCTAATGTGGGAACAGGGTACAGGTTCTAGGGGTGGAGCTTGGAGGTAAGCGATGGAAAAAAGAATGGTAAATCTAAATTTTTGGAGCAATGATCTGAGATCTAGACCTTGATCTGGTACCTTGTAGGCACTTGGGTTTGGTTGAATGAATGAGTGACTAATGAACGACATCTTTCAATGTATTCCCTAGATAGCCTGTTATAGGGCCCCCTTTTTGTCTACTCCAGTTTATACAAATAAGTGGAGTGGCAAATAAATTGAATGATGAAATGTTACTCAGAGTCTCCTTGCCTTTGTCCGTTGCTAAAATTAAAAGAACAAGATCTACAAGATTTCAGAGGATCTGTATATATATACCCTGATATTTTATATTAACTTGTCTAGTTCTCTTTATGTGCACATATTTCCGGGGAGAGTATCGACAACATTTAACAGTTTGGCTGTGGTCCCAGCAAAAGTCTAAGAAATCACCCTAGCTTAGACATCGTGCTACGCAATCTCTGCCCCATGAAGAGCATGACATGACGTAAGTGCTCATCTTCTTTTGGCAATCACCAGTCTGGGACACGATAAGGCAGAGGTTTAATTGCTTATACCCACTTTCAATTCCCGTCTGCATCTTGATAACAAATAGTTCACAAACCAGCACTGGCTTACAGAAGACACAAAGTAGCACTGGTTTAGGTAGACCTGTATTCCAGGACCTGTCCTGGTGTCAGTTAAAGAAGAGGAGTGAATAAATAGTTAATGGGATTCCATGTCCAGTAACATGGTAGACTAGATTTTTAAGTCACCTATTCCACTAAAAATAATTGATAAAATAGAACATCTTAAAGTAGAGTACAATTATCAAGAGAATAATCATTTAGTCCGAAAATATAAACGTGGGCAACAATCCAGAGAGAAAAGTTGGTTGTATCCTTACGGTATTTGCCAGATCTGGAAAAATCTTAGCTACGGCCATCTCAGGCTCACGAGTTATAGCAAACAGGAAATGATGCCCAGAGCTTATTCATGTGGGGAGCATATGAGATACCCCCTCCCTGAAAATCTGAGAATGCAAGATTCATATTCTCAGAGTAAGGGTGAAACAAAACAAAATCTGCTCTATCTTCTAATACAAGAGTTTTCTAAGGAAATTTGCAGTTGAGACAGCAAAAACAAAAAGAATAAACAACTGTTGTGGGGGAATTTGCCATCATGAGCTAACCCTTCTGTGGTCTGTAGGCTAAATTTGCTTTACCGTTTGGGCCACAATAACCTCATACCATGGTTTCATTTTATAGTGGCCCTGGATTTGTAATGACCCAAAAATTGGAAGAAAGAAACAAAAATCCCTAGAGAAATCTGTATTTAACCTAGGTGTCAAAGAATTTACACAAATAATTTCATAAGAAAAAAAGAGTAACTTACAGCAAGAAATGAATAAGTATAAATGGGAAAAAACTATGATTGAGAATCAGTAGAAAGAATACATAGGAAAAAGAAGTTAATAAAAATTCACTATTGAAATTGTGAGACACAGAACATAACATAATCAAAATTTTATATAAGTACATAATATAAATATATATTATATATGATAAAAAGAAAAAAATTAAAAATGCCTGCTGAAAAAATGACAGAAGAGCTACTTAGAAAATAACTCGGAGGGGTGCCTGGGTGGCGCAGTCGTTAAGCATCTGCCTTCAGCCCAGAGCTTGATCCCAGTGTTCTGGAATCCAGCCCCACATCAGGCTACTCCATTGGGAGCCTGCTTCTTCCTCTCCCACTCCCCCTGCTTGTGTTCCTTCTCTCGCTGGCTGCCTCTCTGTCAAATAAATAAATAAAATCTTTAAAAAAAAAAAAAAAGAAAAGAACTCGGAAACATAGTGCAATATCAAATAATTTAAAAATTGTAGTAGAAAACATCCACTTAATAAAAAAGGAGTCAGTATAAGAGGAAGGAAAGTACATGAGAAACACAGAACACAAAAAGTAAAGTGGCATCGTAAATCCAACTATACCAGTATTCACATTAAATGTAAATGGATTAGGGGCACCTGGGTGGCACAGCGGTTAGGCGTCTGCCTTCGGCTCAGGGCGTGATCCCGGCGTTATAGGATCGAGCCCCGCATTGGGCTCCTCTGCTATTAGCCTGCTTCTTCCTCTCCCACTCCCCTTGCTTATGTTCCCTCTCTTGCTGGTTGTCTCTATCTCTGTCAAATAAATAAATAAAATCTTTAAAAAATGAATAAATAAATAAATAAATAAATGTAAATGGATTAAACAAGTCAAAGTGCAGATAGTTAGACTGAAAACCAAACAAGAACCAACTACGCTGTCTATAGCAGACACACTTGAGATTTAATTACAAATAGATTAAAATTAAAGGGATGGGAAAAGATACCCCAGGCAAACAGCAACTGTAAGAAAGCTAGAGTAGACAAAAGAGACTTTTTTAAAAATATGCGTAGAGATAACAGGGACATTCTATACTGATAAAAGGGTTAATCCATCAGAAAAATAAAACAATTATAAACATATGTGCACCTAATTACCAAGTACCAAATACATGAAAACAAAACTGACAGAAATTAAGAGAGAAATAGACAATACGACAATAATAGTTGGAGACCAATATATCACTTTCAATAACGGATAAGACAACTATCCAGAAGGTCAACAATAACAAAAAAAGAAGACTTGAACAATACCGCGAAGCAACAGGACAAACTAACAGACATTTCCAGAACACTTCACCCAACAACATGAGAATATACATTCTCCTCAAGTGCATATGGGACATTCTTCAGGATAAACCATTGCTAGGCCACAAACCTCTATAAATTTAAAATGATAGAAATAACATAAAATATGTTCTCTTATCACAGTGGCATGGAATTAGAAATTTATCTACAACTGAAAGAAATTTAAGAAGCTCACAAATATGTGGAAATTAAACAATGCACTTTTATGGCACCAGGATCAAAGAAGATATCAAAAGGAGATTAGAAAATACTTTGAGATTAATGGAAATGAAAATACAACATACCAAAATCTATGGGATGCTACTAAAGCAACACTGAGAAGGAAATTCATAGCTGTAAATGTATACATTAAAAAAAAGAAACATCTCTAAACAATTACCTAAACTTCCATCTTACATCAAAGGAAAAAGAGAAGCAAACCGAACCAAAAGTAAGCAGAAAGAAGGGAAAAGTAAAGATTAGTGGGGAAATTAATGAAATAAAGGAAATATACAAGAAATACAGGAAATTAACTAAATCAAATTTGGTCCTTTGAAAGAGCAATAAAAGTAACAAATCTTCACCTAGACTCAAAACAAAAAAAAATAAAAATAAAAGAGAGAGGAAGAAAGAAAGAAAGAAAGAAAGAAAGAAAGAAAGAAAGAAAGAAAGAAAGGGCGAGCAGGCTAATTACTAGGATCAGCAATGAAAGAGGGGACATTATGACTGACAATACAGAAATAAAGAGACTTATAAAAGAATACTATGAACAATTATATACCAAGAAATTAGATCACCTAGATAAAATAGACAAAATTCACAGAAAGACAAAAAACTAAAGCTGATTCAAGGAGAAATAGGCAGTATGAATATATCTGTAACAAGTTAAAAGATTGAATAAATCAGTAATCAAAAACTATCCTCTGCCCCTGACCAAAAAAAAGCCTAGGACCAAATGGCTTCACTGGTGAATTCTACCAAATACTTAAAGAAGAATTAATAATGACTGTTTACAAACACTTCCAAAAAGAAGAGGAGGGAACACTACCAGCTCACTCTGTGAGGTCAGTATTAATCAGACACCAAAACCAGACAAAGATATCACAAGGATAGAAAAGCCAATATCTGAGTATAGACACAGAAATCCTCAACAAAATATAGCGAATTAAATCCAGCAACATATAAAAAGAAATATACACATGACTAAGTGGAATTTATTCCAGGAATGTAAACTTGGCTTAACGACCAAAAAAATCAATTAACATAATATACCATATTAATAAAAAAGACAATTCCATGCTTACCTCAATAGATGGAGAAAATAACATTCCATAAAATCTGACACCCTTCTATGACAAAAAACACTCAACAAACTAGTTTTAGAAGGAAATTTTCTCAATCTGATTAAGGACATTCATGAAAATCCTACAGCAAACATCATACGTAATGGCAAAACACTGGTTGTTTCCTCCTAAGGTCAGCAATAGGACAGAGTTACTACAAATAAAGCCTGGTTCAGCATTCTAGTTTTTATAGTCTTATTGACCCTTACATTTTTACAACCTCTCAAAACTAATCGTAGCCTGAGTGAGGGCCTCACCAGTGGGTTTTGGTACCATAGTCTGTGGGATTCCTGAATCAGAGAGTCCTGGGAACTTCTCTTCTCTACCCCCTGACCATTTTACTTACTCTTGGGCAAAAGGCTTTGGGTCCACAGCTAAAAGTTGAGCAAGGGACCCAGGCCCTTCGGTGACTCTTCAACTTGAGTAATCGGCCTGTTGCCTCCAGGGGATTGCTGGTCAGTTTTCTCCTTGCAATCCTTGCCTTCTAACTTTCTGAGCTTCTCCAGACAGGAGTAAATAAAGTAGACTTGTTTGGGGCCCTTTAATGGTAGGAGACCAGTAGGGAGTCCCTTTGTCCCACCCAACATTAAGTGGTGCTGTATTAAATTGTGTTAACCCCATCAATATCCATTTTATTCATCCTATTTTTTAAGTTTATTTATTTATTGTTTATTTATTTATTTATATCCCTACATTCAACGTGGGGCTCGAACTCATGACCCTGAGATCAAGAGTCACAGGCTCCTCCAACTGAGCCCATCAGGCGCCCTTATTCATTCCATTTTTAAATAAACATCCAAAGATTTCTACCCTGCAGGGATGAGACGAGTCTCATGGCCTACCCCTTTCTGTTTCCTCTTTGTTTCACTCCTATCAATACTCGCTTTATTCACTTCACTTCTTACTAACTGCTTTAAAATGTCCACCACTAGGCAAGGAGAAAGTTCCTGGGCCACAATGGAGGGGACTCATCAGAAGGGTGCCCGAGCAGCAACATTGCACCCCAAACCAGCAGGGCAGCTCTGCTCCATCTGTTTCACATAGTGGTGCTCCATACGGAGTTTTATTTAAAAATTAGATTCTTCTCCTTAAAGAAATAGGTGTGAAACCATTCATAGAGCCTTTTTCCTTACTTTTGAGCAAGAAACTACTTAAGGAATCCTATACAGAAACTTAAAGATTTAGAATGGCAGTGGTCCACCCCCCCTGCACTCAAGACTGTGCAAAGTGAAAACAAGTGGCCTTGGAGTCCAAGAGAATCGAGCCTAGCTCTGCAGAGATGAGATGGGTGGCCTTAAGCAAGTAATTGGTCCCTTTGTTATCTGTAAAATGGGGATCATAAAAGTTAATTCACAGAGAGTGTTGTGATTGTAAAATGGGATAAGACACATGAAAAAGTATCCAGCTTAGATAGCCACATTGCAGGTGCGGTAAAGTTCACCTTCTCTTTGCTTCTTTTCCCCCTTAGGGAAACTATGTACTCTCCCTGTGAAAGGAATTTCTCTCCTACTTTATGGTACAAAACCTATTTTCTCTTTGGGCTCCTGCAAAGATAAAAGATGCTGATATCATCCTGAACAATGAGCCCGCATGTGTTACAGAAAATTATTTTATTTATTTTGTACTTGTATGCTTTCTGTTCCCTCCATATGGTTCCACCAGGAGAACTTGAACTTTGTATGCGTGGTATTTTATCCCCAGCAACTAATCTGGACCCAGTGCCTGGCAAAATTATTTGTTAGATGATTGAAGATGCTTGAAGACCAGGAGAAAACTCCCCAAAGCTTTTTCTTCTCTGTTTAATACTGTCCCATTGCTTCACTTTTTTTTTTTTATAAAGAACTTACATTCCAACTCTTTAATCATGTTTCTCAAATGACTCAACAATTTTGGCAATTATGAAAGCAGATTACTGAAGTAAGACAAAATCATTCACTCTCATGCATTATGACACACTAAAACTTATATCTTGCTTACTTAGTTCAACTTGCTCATTGCTTCAAGTCTAGTCTGGGACTAGTATACTTATTAAATAAAGCAAGATATTACATCCATAATCCCAAAAGAATGCAAATGGAATTTCAAGCAGTTTGGCAGGGTTGCCAAAGCTGATGTCTAAATAATTGTGGTTTGTGGTTTATGATATAAGCTACATGCTTAGGGAATTACTAGGTCATAAAGGACCCTGGTAAACCTGTAAAGAAGGAATAGAGTATGACTAATTTCCAAGAGTAATCTATAATATTTTCAATTATTTTATTTATTATGAAATAACAAAAGAAGTTTAGAACTTTATTAGTCATTCTAGAGGACTGCTGGCAAATAAAATGCTTTCAAGTAGCATAAGACAGATTAATGAGTAGAGTCATTCGTTCCTTTTTCCAAGAGGAGTTTATCTGTTAAGACTGGAGGAAGACTAAATATAATATGGAAAAGTATAAAAAGAAAGAAACAAATGGATTTGTTATTGAAATTTTAAAAAATGTATCTGCATTACTAAGCGTTCTTTGTTCAGATATGCATGAAGCATGATAAATAGAAGCTCATTTAAAAGTGTAACTCAGAAAATAGTGCTGGCAGTGTTTTTGCCCTGAAAACTCAAACAGATACACTGCTAAGTGGAAACAAAGAATTCTGTAGTCAGTCTCACTGATTTGCTTTACAGAATAAGAATTAAGGAGCAAAGCTGCCTGTACTATATGAATTAATGATCTTAATATCATCTCAGTCCTTCTCAATGAATGAATAACAGGACGTGCCCGGTTATTTGCATGGAGTTGTCTACTCCAGCCTTCCTAGGCGTCCTGCCCCAAACAGTAGTATCGACTTAAAGCCAAAAATGGTTCCAGGCAAAGTTGGCACAAGGGCTGAGTTTGTCTCCTGGGTAAGGGTATCTTGAACCATTTTCTTTCCAGTATATCAAGAAAAAGGACAGGGGCGCCTGGGTGGCACAGCGGTTAAGCGTCTGCCTTCGGCTCAGGGCGTGATCCCGGCGTTATGGGATCGAGCCCCACATCAGGCTCTTCTGCTGTGAGCCTGCTTCTTCCTCTCCCACTCCCCCTACTTGTGTTCTCTCTCTCGCTGGCTGTCTCTATCTCTGTCAAAAAAATAAAATAAAAAAATCTTTAAAAAAAAAAAAGAAAAAGAAAAAGGACAGTATTGTCAGACCTTTAAATACCAACAACAACAAAGAATGTAGAGGTAGTAACTAAGGCAACAATAAAATCATTTCTTGGGGCACCTGGGTGACTCAGTCAGTTAAGCATCTGACTCTTGAGTTCAACTCAGGTCATGATCTCAGGGTCATAAGATTGAGCCCCAAGTCAGACTCTGCACTGGGTATGGAGCCTGCTTAAAATTCCCTCTCTTCCTCTCCCTCTTCCCCTCCCCCACCCCACTTGCACGCTCTTGCTCTCTCTCAAAATAATAATAATAATAATAATAATAATAATAATTTCTTCTTAATTTTTAGGACATAAATACCTGGGAGATTATGGTAAAGTGGCACAGTTCAAGGGACAAACTTAAATAACCCACCTCTTACCATAAGATCCAGGAAATGAGCTCCTTAGTATTTACTCAAAAGAGTTGAACACTTATATCCATACAAAAGCTGCTTAAGGATGTTTATCACAGCCTTGCTCATAATCATAACTGCCAAAACTCAGAAGGAATCAAGATGTCCTTTGGTAGGTGAATGGATAGAGAAACCATGGTATACCCAGACAATGGAACATTATTCAGAAATTGGCTCTCAAGCCATGAAAAGACATGGAAGAATCTTAAATGCATATTACTAAGGGAAAGAAGCCAATCTGAAAAGGCTAATACTGTATGAGTCTGACCATATGATGTTATAGAAAGCAAAACTATAGAGGCAGTAAAAAGATCAGTGGTTGCCAGGGGTTTGAGGGGTGAGAGGAGGAACAGATGAAATAGAGGATTTTTAAGGCAGTGAAACTACTCTGTATGAAACTATAATGGTGGATGCATATCATTACACATTTGTCCAAACTCATAAAATGTATACCACAAAAGTGAGCCCTAATGTAAACTGCAGACTTTGGGGGGTTATGATGTATCAGTGTAGGTTCATCAGTTGTAACAAATGTATCACTCTAGTGGGGGATATTGATAAGGAGGGAGACAATGCATGCTGGGGGAGGGGACAACTGGGAAATCTCTGTACTTTCCTGTCAATTTTGCTGTGAAACTAAAACTGCTCTAAAATATAAAGTCTAGGGGTGCCTGGGTGGCTCAGTTGTTAAGCGTCTGCCTTCGGCTCAGGGCATGATCCCAGAGTCCTGGGATCGAGCCCCACATCGGGCTCCTCTGCTGGGAGCCTGCTTCTTCCTCTCCCACTCCCCCTGCCTGTGTTCCGTCTCTCGCTGCCTGTCTCTCTCTCTGTCAAATAAATAAATAAAATATTTTCTTAAAAAATAAATAAAATATTTTCTTAAAAAATAAATAAAATATAGTCGATTAAACACATACACACACACAGATAAAGAAAAAGAACTCGTATACAGAATATACAAAGATTTAATGGAATGCTATTCATCAATAAAAAGGAACAACTTAAAATAAGAGGAAATCAGAGGAGACAAAGCATAAGAGACCCTTAACTCTAGGGACACCTGGGTGGCTCAGTTGGTTAAGCAACTGCCGTCAGCTCAGGTCAAATCCCAGGGTCCTGGGATTGAGCCCCACATCGGGCTCCCTGCTCTGCAGGGGAGCCTGCTTCTCCCTCTCCCTCTGCCTGCTGCTCCCCCTGCTTGTGCTCTCTCTCTCTCTCTGTCAAATTTAAAAAAAAAAGAGAGAGAGAGAGAGAGAGAGACCTTAACTCTAGGAAACAAACTGAGAGCTGCTAGAGGAGTAGTGGGTGGGAGGGATGGGGTAAACGGGTGATAGGCATTATAGAGGGCACGTGATGTAATGAGCACTGGGTGTTATACGCAACTGATGAAGCCCTGAACTCTACCTCTGAAACTAAAAATATACTATATGTTAATTAATTGAATTTAAATAAAATAAGATTTAAAAAAAAAAAAAAGGAACTACTGATACATGCAATAATATTGAAGTGTGTCAAATGCATTATGTTAAGCAAAAGAAGCCAGATTGAAAGGCTCCCTAGTGTTCAGTTTCATTTATGATGTTTTAGAAAAAGCAAATTATAGCAGTAGAAAACAGATCAGTGGTTGTCAAAACCGGGTGGTGGTGGGAGAAACTGTGTCCAAAGAGGCAGGAAGAAAATTTGGGGAATAATGGAACTTGACCACAAGACTTGCTTCCTGGATCCTGGAGGGGCATCCACAGTGCTGGGCCATCAGAATCACTGGAGTGGATTACTTTAACTAACTGCAGTTCTTTAGGCTTCAGACATGTAAATGAACGCGGGGAGCTGAACAACTATGACGGCTATCTGCTCAGAAATCTGTAAAATGAGGAGGCAGCTGCAAAGGCCATGGCTCCTCTTTGGCATTTATTCTGGGTAAACCAAACTGAAGCCTTTGATGGTGCCCCTCACTCTTCGGAAACAATCCAAAATTCTTAGCTTCATTTATAAGGCTTTTCACCATCAGATCCTGATTTGCTCCCTAGAATGATCTCTTGCCCCCCTCCCATCCTTCCTGCCCAGCGCACCTTATCTCCTTGTCCAGAATGACACACCCCTCTTCTTTCCATTCACTCACAGCCAAAAGGGTCTTGTCCAGCTTGAACTGGGGAATCTACCACAGATGGCATAAACTTTCAATCAGCAATCCATGAGCATCAAGGCTATCCGCCAAAGTTATGATACCATTTTAAAATCCAAAATTAGGAAATGGGGAGAAATATGCATCCATGAGAAAATATTGTAAATTGGGGGATCTGGGAAAATCCAGAGCCATGGCTACAGTAAGTCAGGAGCTGAAATCAATGCTATCTTCAGCTACACATTGCTTCAGAGCCAGCACTATTTCTTCATGTGGCCAGTATTCACCATCATTCCATCCCTGAGAATGCAGAGAACTAGAAAGCTAGTGTCATGATAAGGAACCTGGCCCCAGAGGGACCAGCCAAGAAGAGTAGTTGTGATTTCCAGCCTCTCCCGCCCCAGTCTGGTTCAGAAGATCTGGAATCTTCTCTCTTCTTACCAATCTCATTGCTCTAGGGACTGGACCCCATTTCCTGCCCTCCTATCATGGGACTGTGATCCTGCTTTAAACCACATGGACTGACCATCTGAAATAGCAAGTTTGCTGTTACCCGTCTGGCGCATCGTCCTGTCCACCTGGAGACTCTGGTATTTAGTCTAGAAGATCACAACTGCTGTTAGCTTGATACCAGCCCTTACCACGAGGTCTCCAGGCTCTTGTAGATACAAGAGGTAAGGGTTGCTGGCGACCAACCAAAGGCATTGCCTCTAGTGAGTGAGTTGGCTGACCTTGTCTAACCCCCTCTCAGTCCTGGCTCCTACTTCTTTCCAAATGTCCAGACATGGAAGTCCCAGCAAGCTTCCTGGTAAGCCAGTGCTAAATATATGCCCCCATATTTCAAATTGAGAGTAGTTAAGAAGATTGCCCAGATCAGTAGCTGAGGACTAATGAAACTCATAATACACTAGGACAAAGGGGCGTACGTCACAGTCACTGCAAGACTTAGACTTAATGAAAAGCAGGATACTATAATGAAAAAAAGATTTGGAACCAAATGGAGCCAGAATCCTGGCTCAGGTATTATCTGCATAATTGTACATGATTAACCAGTTCAATTCTCAGTCTTCTTATCTCTAAAATAGGGATAATGACTGCATTTGTTAGCTATTGCTGCACAGCAAATACCTCCAAACTCTAAAACAACAAATGTTATCTCACAGATTCTGTGGGTCAGGAATGCAGGCGTGGTGCTCCTAGGGGCCTCTGATACAAGGTCTCTCCTGACGTTGCCGTTAAGATGCTAGCTGGGCCTGGGGACTCATCTGAAGGCTCCACTTGGGGAGAATTGCTTCCAAGCTCACTCATCTGGTTGGCAGCACTTAGTTCCTCTTGAGCTGTTGGACTGAGGGCAACTCACCAGAGTTGTCCAGAAGGCCTTCCTCAGTCTCATGCCACAAGGCAGCTCCCATCATGTCAGTTGGCTTCTCTCAGAGCTGGCAAGCTAGAAAGCAAGAAAGGGCTCCCAAAACAGAAAACCAAACTTTTAATAACCTAATTTCAAAGTTTCAGCCTTGCTCTTCTGCCATATTCTATTCATTAGAAATGAGGCCCTGAAGGGGCACCTGGGTGGCTCAGTCCATTGGGCATCCAACTCTTGATTTCAGCTCAGGTCATGATCTCAGGGTTGTAGGTTCGCCCACCCCCCCCCCTTGGGGAGTCTGCTTGTCCCTCTGCCTCTGACCCCCCCTTTGCTCCTCCTCTCTCAAATAAATGGTTAGATAACATCTTTAAAAAAAAAAAAAAAAGACTTGAGTCCATAAATCCAAACGACACTCAAAGGGAGATAGTTACACAAGTGCTTGGACACCAGGGGGTAGAGACAAACAGGTATCATCTTAGAGGCTGCCTACCACAATGCCTTCAATGCAAAGGGGAAAAATATATGGAAAGTACGCTGTGGGGGTTTTTTTGTGTGTTTTTTTTAAGATTTTTTATTTATTTATTTGACAGAGAGAAAGACAGTCTGCAAGAGAGGGAACACAAGCAGAGGGAGCGGGAGAGGAAGAAGCAGGCTCCCAGCAGAGGAGCCTGACGCGGGGCTCGATTCCAGGACCTTGGGATCATGCCCTGAGCCAAAGGCAGATGCCTAACGACTGAGCCACCCAGGCACCCTGCACCCTGTGTTTAGTAGAAGTCTAATAAATAATAAATATTAGTGAACTTCTGGCAAACAATTCCTGTTTAAGAGCCACAAATTTGTACCTCTCAAAAAAGGAGCCTTGTTAAATTGTTAGATAAGATTCATTTTTATCTAACGGCTTGATCACTAAGATACTTGTGCCTAATTGTATCTCGGACTAAGTTTCAGGTAGAGGAACAGAGATTTCTGAAATGTTTACCTAACCTTAGGAGAACGAGAAAAATCATAATGCAGGTGTTCCTGGTTGCTAGGAGAGCAAAATCCCTATAGAGATGAGTCGTTTTGAAGATGATACTTCACAATGACATTTATTTTTAACTGTAGTATTAGTGAAAATAATCAGGTAGGTAATTGTTGAGACCAGAGGCCGTAGCACTTGCATTTTTGGGAAGAACATAGAAAAGACTTAGTTTGTGATCTCACAAGAAATGTTCATTAACGGGGTACCTGGGTGGCTCAGTCGGTTAATAGTCTAACTCTTCATTTTGGCTCAGGTCATGATCTCAGGGTTGTGAGATGGAGCCTTGAGTCCGGCTCTGCACTCAGTGTGGAGTCTCCTTGAGATTCTCTCTCTTCCTTTCCCTCTGTCCCTCCCCCTGCTTGTGCTTTCTCAAAATAAACAAGTAAAACCTTTTTTTTAAAAAAAGAAATGTTCATTAAGTGTTGTTGAAAAGTCCATTTTTCTCCCCTCTTAAAAATAACTCAGATTAAAATGTTTAGCACTCATGGTCTAACAGGACAATTTTTTTTTAGTATATTTAGATAAAATTCAGTAATTTTTAAAAACATGAATTAGAGGGGCACCTGGGTAGCTCAGTTGGTTGGGCATTTGAGTCTTGATTTTGGCTCAGCTCATGATCTCACAGTCTTGGGATCGAGCCTCATGTCAGGGAAGAGAGTCTGCTTAAGGATTCTCTCTCTCTCTCCTTCTGCCCCTCCCCCTATTCTCACACACACACTCTCTCTAAAATAAATAAATAAATCTTTTTAAAAAACCATGAATTCAAAGATCTCAAAACTCCAATCCTTTACAACTTATTGAAATAGTTTTATCATAGGTTTCCTCATGAAACTAATAAGTCTATCCAATGTACCGAGTCTTATTTTCCTCTGACTTTTTTCCAAAGGAGTCATTTGATGATTCTGGCTAATAAAACAACAATAAATTTCTCTACAAGTAGATGCTGAGTACACTTGAAGTACGCCAACTGGGTATTTAAAAAAAAACAAAAACACAACAAAAACGAAACACCGAACAAACAAACAAAAACCTGCAAAAAATGTCAGTTTTGTGAGATAAAAAAGAAGCATTCACAAGAGTTCAAGAATCTCTTGTAATGAATCAGGGGACAGTTTTCCATATCTGCTGAAATGTTAGTGCACTCCTTGTCAAGGTCCTGACTTCCCCTGTCAGTGAGTTCAGACTTCTCGATTTCACTTCCCATGTGCCAACAGATGCCATATTTCCAGTTAGCCCTTATCTTCCACCTCCTTCTTTTCTATCTGCTCTTCTTGCTTTCTCTTCAAACACTTCTTACTCGTTTACTCCAATGTCTTTGCTTTTTCCTTTTTTCTCTGCACTCCTCACGTATGCTCACCAGGTGTCCTACTTTCTGGTGCATGCTCCTTTTCACTCATTTGTTACTCGCTATTGACTACTCACCATTGAATCCTCTTTCCCTGTCACTCTTGGTCCTACTCTCAGCCGGCCATCATCGGTTTTCACAATCTGTCCTGAAATGAGCACATCAGTGTGTGTGTGTGTGTGTGTGTGTGCTGAAGAAAGGAAAGTGGAGAAAATATTCAGTGTTTTTCCCTTTCCAATAATTTGAGCATCAGCTGTTAAGAAGGATGCCTCTGCCCACCATCCTGTTCTCAGCCTTTATTCCACCTCTGCTAAAATGGCATTATCTAGTTTACTGAACAGGAGGTGAAGACGGCACATAGAGTGTGTTGGAGCACTTAGTAAAATAAATTGGAATGAGAGAAAGGAAAGACAAGCCACCAGGTTAAAGTGAAGAAGCCAGGCAAGAAATATAAAAGGACGAGCTGAATTAGACCTGGTGCAACTCAGAAGAGACAAAACCATCACCTTTTAGTTACCAATTCAGAACCGATGGACCTACAGAAATCCCTCAACCAAGAAACACCCCGCGCGTCATGGTTGCACACGTTAGTGCCTGGAGGATGTGCGTTATAAACGAGGAGTCGCTTTCCATCTTAACACTTTAATCATTTTATCAAAATAATCTGAACATGCATACATAAATACTTGATTTGTTATGGGAATGGGTAGCATAAAAGTCCCTGAGATACATCCAAAAAAGGACTCGCAATGTGTTCAATGCAATTATTCACCATACTAATTACCAAGAACTTGGCTCCCTTCCCTCATATCTAAGGCATGTGACACTTTAATATGTGTGTATGTGTGTGTCTAGATATATGTGTGTGCGTGTGTGTGTGTGTGTGTGTGTGTGTGTGTATCAGGATCTCCCTCTCTGCTGCCTGGTTTGCTGCCAGTTTACTGCTGCTGGGTAGGAAGTCGTTTCCAGACTGTAAGGAAGGCACGTGAGGAGGTGAATTAGTTCTTAAGCCCTGGGGTACCAGTCGGCAGAATGACAGCAAGTGAAACTAGAAGTTCCCCAAAAAGGACTTTGTCCAACCCCCTCATTTTGCAGTTCAAGTGACAGAGGGGTTGTGACTTGTGACAAGCACAGCTGGTTCGGCCGCTACGACCGTAACTTCAGGCAAGTCTGGACTCCTTCCTCTGTAAAACGGACTGGTGATAATCACAGCTAACTTCTTCCAGATGCCTCCTATGTGCCAGACACTGTACTGAGTACTTGAAGTGTCTGATCTCATTCTCCCAACACCTCCATAAACTACAGATTAGGGACAGGAGTATCAAACACAGAAGACAAGATGACGTACCCAAGATAAGACAATTAGGGAGTGTTGCAGAGCTGATCTAGGAACCCAGGAGTATCTGCCTCCAAAACTCTTCAATTCCAATTCTTAAATCCCTTCTAAGAAATAGCCATCAGGTAGGTCCTCAAATTCCTTCTATGTCTAAAGTCTAGCATGGCGTTGCCAAATCCAGGCACTCCGTCCGTTTATGTATTGCCAGTGGCTGCTTTTGTGCTGCATCAACAGAGCTTGGCGGCAGCAGAGACTGGACAGCCTGCAAAGCCTGAAATATTTACTCTGGCGCGTTACCTAGAGTTTGCTCATCCTGTTCTAAAACTTTGAAAATTTAGAGTATACTGTAACTGTGTAGGACTTTACCATGTACAAAGCACTTTGGGACACATGATCACATGTAATCCGTATTTTGCAGGGGCATTCATGCATTGTAAAGGAGGAAGCTAAAGCTCAGAGAGTTCCAGTAACATGCCTAATCAGGACCACAGGGGCAGAAAGTGGCTGAACCACATACCCGGGTTCTGACTCCAAATTGCAAGCTCTTTCCATGAACCCACCCTGTCTCCTCTAACTTACTGTCAGGAAACGGCTTAGAAACCGGAAAGGAGTATGAATACCGAAAGCAAGTCAGACTGTCTTCCTGATCCCAGTATCATTCCAGGTATGCTCATGTCATTAGAGTCATCGAGTGCAATATGAAATTTGAGGGCACCTGGGTGGCTCAGTCGGTTAAGCGGCTGCCTTCAGCTCAGGTCATGATCCCAGGGTCCTGGGATGGAGTTCCATATCCGGCTCCCTGCTCAGCAGGGAGCCTGCTTCTCCCTCTGTCTGCTGCTCCCCCTGCTTGTACTCTCTTTCTGTGTGTCAAATAAATAAATAAATCTTCAAAAATATGAAATTTGTAATACATTTGAAAGAAAAGTTTATGCCTTAAAGGGAGGGCACGACAATCATAGAAAAGACATTTTTAAATATATAGGATGCATGTATATGCATTCTTATATGAATGGATATGACTTTTTACCTACTCAATTTAGAATATGAAAAATAACATAAAATGAGCAATTGCTATATTTCTCTTACTCTCTGACGAGATCAGCCTAAAAAACATCCTGTTTGTTCTTTATCCAAAATTTGCACATAAAAATGCAAGTTTACCTTCCTTATGCTAAATATTTAATAAACGTAGTTAGTTTTAAATGGACTTACCACTAAGAAGAGCATCAGTAAAATAATAGTTACTCATGTAACTATATAACTTTAATAATCTTTTTTTTTTCAAAGAAAGCACAGGTGCTTCCTCCTAGTCTGCAAGTTCAAGTTCAATCTAAATAACAATGGTGATTCTTGAAATAATATAGTTTAGCTTTAGGGATATATTTGAAATACACAATACGAGATTCCTTTTTATTTCAGATATAACCTGTTGAGATTTAATTTTAGACATACAAATGGATAGACACCCTGAAATCACTGCAAAAAAAGAAGGAAAAAATTTC
This sequence comes from Ailuropoda melanoleuca, assembly GCF_002007445.2. Lineage (NCBI taxonomy): Eukaryota > Metazoa > Chordata > Mammalia > Carnivora > Ursidae > Ailuropoda > Ailuropoda melanoleuca. The sequence continues at coordinate 36,323,250 of NC_048225.1, forward strand.
TCTTTTGCCACTGACTGCTATATGTTGAGCACCTTTATTTATTTTACTTCCCCAAATGCTCACAATGAGCTGTGAAGTACCGTCGTCCTCCTCCATTTTTCAGATAAGGAATCTGAGGCTCAAGGTTATTACTAATTTGCAGAGGTCACACAGCTGGAATCAAATCTAAGCCAGATAACCTCCAAAATCCACTCTCCCACAACCCCATGTAGATTCCCAACAACACCAAGATCATCGGCCAATACCTCATAAATACTCATTTTAAGAATAGAATTTTTCCGAGCACCTGCACGGCTCAGTGAGTTAAGCATCTGACCAGTTTTGGGTCATGGTCTGAGTCAGTTTCTCCCCCTCTGCCTGCCCCTCCTCTCCCTCCCCCCTCGTGTTCACTCACTCTCTCTCTCAAATAAATAAATAAAATCTTTTTTAAAAAGAATAGAATTTTAACTTTTTTCTTTATTGGCTGGCTGATACTTTGTAATTTCACCCACACCATAATATTTAAATAAGGGAATTTTATCCATGGGCTTTAGTTTCTCCTTTTAAGGAAAAAAAGAATCGAAGTACTTGGATTTTAGTGAGCTTTTCAAGTGATTCTGCAACAAATGTGCAGAGACAAAACTTACTTTATGATTCAGCTAATTATCCTAATCAAGTGCACAATTACTGTTTACAGCAGAACTTCATATAAACCTAATTAATCTTGGACCATACCCACAATAATCAGTCACTGAGGCTCAGTATAATAAATTCAGGATTTCTTTATATTTTGTCTATATTAGAGGATGGATGTTAGCTGAACCTATAATCATTTCACATTCTATGTAAACCAACTATCACGCTCTATGCCTTAAACTTATACAGTGATATGTGCTAATTATTTCTCAATAAAACTGGAAAAAAAAATAATGCATCGAGGAGAAAAAGAAACCAATGTTTGAGGCTGTAAATCAACTGGCTTTCTAATAATTGACCTACGGCCTGTATTACATTGAAGAATGTCACTTTAAACAAATAGGTTCTGCCAATTGATTTATCAAAGTTAATCATTTACTTGTTGGCAGTGGCAGATTCGAGGAGCCTTAAAGGAAAGGACCTTCCTTGCCTTACACATTTTTGTGTCTTTCCTGGCGCCTGAAGCCCAATGTTTGGCACAAAGTAGGCATGCGGTGACACCTACTAAGCTATTTATTCAACAGCTTTTCAAGGCAATGCATATATTTTCAAAGGTGGCCCCATGACACAGTCTCAAGGTCACTAGGAATGTGAGGATGTACTGTACTGCCATGCAGACCAGGAGGGGAACCTGCTGGCCCCAAGGAAAGGTGCAGATTTAGATTTTAACAAAAGCCAAAGCTCACTGCAGGGACTAATTTAGTTTCATTTCCTAGCAACTAAACATTTAACTAAAAACTGACCGGGCCGGGGGGGACCTGGCATTAACGGAACGGACACCACGAAACTCTTTTCCTTTTCCATGATTCCAGACCGCGGTACGATCTCTTTCATTGTTCTGCAGACGGGTAATGCCAGCACCCGTGGAGAACTGACATTCCTGCTGAAATTTTGGGTCCAGTAAAAAAGATAAGAACAAATAATTTTGTGGAAAGTGACACTGTGGCTTCCTTCTCCTCTGTTTGTAAACACAGGCTGGTTTTCTGGAACATGGGAAGAAGGTTGCTTCTGCTTTATTTTCACATCTGTATTTTTAATACGCCTTTTAAAAAGTTTATGTTCTAGAGGAACATAGACACAGAGGAAATAAGTTAGGAGATGATTATTCACATTGCAAAGGGATTCTCCATAGGGTTGCATTAAATGCTGAACTCTCCTAAAGCAGTGAATTTGGGACTTGATTTAAAAGCAGCTTTTCAAAAATATATTTGTATAAAAGTGAGGTATAACTATAGATTCATCTTAACTCTTCTTCAATCTAGCATCCTCTTTGCATTCATAGGGCAGGGGAACAAAAAGGAATTGTTAAGGAACAGTCAACGGATTCTTGAACCACCCGCCTCATCTTCTTTAGGAGATGAGAATTTCAAATTCAACCAACAAAGAGAAAGACCCACTTGTGGCCCTAGTCCTATCACTGTTCCACAACAAGTCTCCTTCTAAAACCAGGGGCTTGCTGCACATGGGCCCCCTGAAACCGGAGTCAAGGAGCAGTGTGTGTGGATTTGGATTCAGCACAGGCCACAAATATGGCCTGTGGCGGATGAGGAAAGTCAGAGCAACTGACTCAAAGGCTTCTGGTAGATAGGCTATTTCTTCCCCTCTGCGCTGGTTACAAGGTGAGGAAGGGCTCCCTTCTCTACAGGTGAACACTGATGCCCATCTACAGCAGACAGAGCCCGACTGCTATTTGTGCAAAAGCCCATGAGAACCAGGAGTCCTTCCCACCCAGTCTTTGTGCTGAATAATGTTGATTGGTAAATCACCATTTCCCCATAGAGTACAAAGGGGCGTTTGGAAAACTCCGTCCCATGATTCAGTAGTCAAGGAGATGCACAGCTGAGGCTCAAAAAGCCAACAGTTTGACCTCCCTGGGTTGCACTCAGGGGCGAGTGGCTTCACCGCTCGAACCAGCGAGCCAAGTTGCCTATGCTCTTGGGCCGGTCCCCAGCGGTCTGCACAGCCTGGCAGACGCGGCACCAGGGCTCGTCCCAGAAGGAGGTGATGTGCACGGCGTAGCTCCGGCGCCAGTTGAAGTAGCGACGATAGACTGCTGGGTTTCGGTCGAGGAAGAGCAGGTAGGCAGCCAGGGAGGAGGCACTAGGGAAGTCATCCACGTGGATGAAGGCACCGCGGGGCACGAAGCGCTCGTAATTGGCACGGTCGGGGCCCAGCACCACCGGCACGGTCCCGGCCAGCAACGCGTTGCGCCAGAGCTTCTCGGTGATATAATCCAGGTGCTGCGAGTTCTCAAAGGCCAGGTAGAACTTGTAGCGGGCCACTGTGTGCAGGAGCCCGACGTCCGGCAGCGGCCGGCCGGGCCCGCTCCTGCCGAACACGTCCACGGCCACGTGCTGGCTCAGCTGGTGGTAATAGCGGACCCGGGCCTGGCGCTCGTCCCAGTTGCTCACCACCCAGGCCACCAGCCCCCGTTTCCGGGCGAGCGGCGGCGCCGGGCCCCGCGGCTGGTCGCTGTGGTGGGTCCTGGGGTAGAGGTAGCCGTAAGGCACGAAGACGTCCGAGTCGGCCCGGTAGGAGAGGGTCCAGTTGAAGAGGTCACCCGCCAGGCTGCGCAAGCCCGGGGAGTGGGAGGGCGACTCGAAGTTCATCCACACCCAGCGCTGGCCCGGGGGCCTGAGGCCCGAGGTGGCCCGGGCTTCGGCGGCCCCCGCCGCCACCTCCTCGTCGTCCAACACCCGCAACTCGAGCTCCTCGGGCCCGCGCACCTGAACGCCCCAGGGCGGGGGCCAGTCGGGGAGGCCCTTCACGAGGTCCCGATGGTGGAAGAGCACGGCCTGGGCCTCCGCATAGGCCGCGCGGTCGGTGAGCAGGCGGCAGCCGCTGATGTTGAAGCGCCGCCCGCAGTCCGGGGGCCGCCTCGCGCCGCTGTCGCGCCCGGCGAAGGGATCCCACCACAGCAGCACGCCCACCGGCCGCGGCGGGGCGGAGGACGCCCAGGGCAGCGGCGGCAGCTGCCTCCAGCAGAAGTAGGCGGCCAGGGCGGTGCACAGCAGGCCGGCAGCCGCCAGCGCCGAGGCGCTCCGCGGAAGCCCCCAGCTTCGGCGCCGCCCGA
>NC_048225.1:36327097-36397222 GCF_002007445.2 Ailuropoda melanoleuca
CCTCCGCCCGCCCCCAGCCGGTCCAGGGCTCCCGGGCTCCCGGCCGCGCGGCCCACGCCCCTCACCCGCTCCTCCGGATGCCGCCTCAGGGGGTCCCGGGCCCTTCAGCGCGCGCCCGGCGCCCTGGCCTCGAGCCCGGGCCTGCCCGCGGCTCCCCTGCGGCTGCGCCCCGGCTTTCAGTCGCGGTGGCCTGCACCCTCGCCTTGCAGGGGGAGGACCCGGTTCATCGCTGGGCGCGTGCGGAGGGCCCTACAGTGGGCGCGGGCTCCCAGGGAAGGAGGACCGGGGTTGCTGAGTCCCCGGGGGCGGAAGATCGGGTCCTCTTCCTTCCTCACCGCCCTGCTGTGGCCAGCGACGCCTGCCGGAGGGAGGGAGCCCAAGAGGCCGCGGGAACGTGCGGGCTGAGGCTCGGCCACGGCGTCGGTAACGGTGACCTAGTGACCTGCCGAGACAGGCCAGTGGCTCGACCCACAGAGAGGTCGTGCATTTTGTGAAACCAAGTTTCCAGGGTGAATAGTTAAACCCTACTGTCACAAGAACGTTTCCTTTGCCTACCTCCGCAGCAGAGGATCAGGGGAATAAAATATTCTCTGAGCAATCGAAACATTCTTTTCCCTCCCTCAGCCTCGAAATACTTCTGACCGCCAGCCCATAGCATTCTTTGTATGGGGCTAGGAGGACTCATAAACCAAAGATAATATATGGCCTTTGTGGCCTTCGTGCTCAAGGAACTTCCTGCCTATTCAGTGAAATGAATGAATGAACAGCACTATTCATTTGACTAAGCACGGAAGAAACAACTGAATTTCTGTACTCCCGAAGATTATGCAAAACACTCTCGACTATAAAATGAGGGCTAAGATAAATACGACAGCACCCAAGTTTAGGGTGTAAAAGATAAGCATCTCGAGGCCGCTTCCCAGGCATCAGTGAGTCAACAACCCAGGCATCTACTTCTATAGTCGCTTAAGCAGTTTTTTCCCCTACAGCTTGAATTTGAATTTCTGGGTTTAGGTCTTCACTTACGTTATTAAACCCTTATTCAGTGAAATTCCAAATTCCAAATAGGTGGGCTGCTGACCTAAGGAGAGGAGGCAGCTTTGAGAGAATTTTTCGTAGACCGCAGCTGTGCCTCCTGGTCCCCCAGCCCAGTGCCATAATAAGTTACAGAATGGTAGAGGAGAAATAGATTTGCCGGGAATGGGGCCAACCTGTCAGGTGTTTTTGATGTTATGCATACAGAAGATAAACCTGGATTTGCCATTAGAATTTCGTGGGAAGAACTTTCTCATTAAAAATCTAGTAAGGATTGTTGGGGTGCCTGGGTGGCCCAGTCGGTTAAGCTCAGACTTTCCCTCAGCTTTTCCCTCTCCTGCTCCCCCTGCTGTGCTCGCTGTCTCTTTTTCTGTCAAGTGAAAAACTAAAATCTTTTTTAAAAATACAAATAAAAATTTAAAAAGCTATAAATGCACAAATAACTTTTTTCAACCAAATGAAGGAAAGGACATATTGGCTTTTCTTTTTATGCAACTCAAAAGCCTATACTATACATTCATGCACATTCCTCCCCCACTTCAGTTAAATGAGACATCATAGAAAGAGCCTAATGTTGTGTCCAGCTCATGGCAGATAGGACTTTGGTAAATGTTAGCCTATTTGCTTGCTTCCTTCCCCCACTCCCAATTTTCCCATAAATCCTTCAGATATTCCAATTAAGCCAACTCTTTATTGGCAGAATGACTCTGATCTCATGAATATCAATTTCCTTTGTCTCTACTTACCTTGGTAGGGTGAAGGACTCAACTCCCTACTTTATTTTGTCTTATCTTGATGTTAGGGGAAGGAATACCTAGAAGAGGGTATAGTTGGATCAATAGAAACCAATCATGACTTCTCTACAAACAACTGATTGATTTATTCCCTGGGCCACGGTTTGTTCTTATTTTAAAGGAATGGAATGTTCTCATTTATTTATTTAACCAGTTGAGAAACTGAGATAAAAAAGAACACTATTTCTACCTTCAAGAATCTGAAACAGAGGGAAGGAATCCTAGAAGGCTTTGAGAAGGTGGCTCCTGGAATAATTAGGGACCATTGAAATTAGGAAGAGGGATGAGATGTTAGTCTAAACAGAGGAGCAGCATACCAATGGCCAGACAGTGAGGATGAGGACGGTAGGTTAGAAGTCACTAGGGTTTAGTTTGGCTAAGGAGATGGGGTTTTATCCTGTAGGGTGTAGAGAGTCTTCCAAAGATTTTAACAAAGCAAGGAAGCAATATAATGGGATTAGTATTTTGAAAAGCTCATTTGTGAGGGGAGGTGAGTATATGGAAGTTGACATGAGCTAGGCTTTGGTGTGCTAGCCCTGTTAATTGACATAGGCACTGGTTAATGGGTGTGTTTCGTTGAGTAAATTCATTAAGCTACAGACTTACATATGTTCTTTTGTGTCTGTATATTATACTTTAGTAAAATGTTTCTAAGGAAGAAAAAAGTCAGTCTTTCATCAGTAAAGGATGAATTGGGTATTAGGGACCAGGATACGAGCAGAAGTATCTAATCCAGTTGGAAAGCTATTACTATAATTCAGATACAAAACAAAATGCCTGAACTAAAATAGTAGATGTGAGAATGAGATTAAATTAAGATTAAAGGGGAATAGATTCAGAGATAGTTAGGAGGCCGGGCCCTTTCTCCAGAAAGCCTTCCCATATGCCCAAATCCAGGGTGGGTTACATGACCCTCCTGTGTGCTCCCATATACACATCTTTCAGAATACCATGGGGGCAGGGATCATGTTTCATTCACAACTCTATCCCTAGCCCAGGACCAGGCATGTAGAAGTATTCATCACCTCAATGAATCCTTGTGGAATGAATGAGGGCTCTTAATGTATTGCTGAAATAATCTGTTGGTATCTCTGTTCCCTGCTAGAAAGTGTGTAAGCATCAGGAAAAATTGGCTACATGAATGATTTACTGTGACATTAAGAAGCCCCTTAAGCTTTCAGGGGTAAATGCTACACATGGATTAGAACCCTGATGATAGCATCAGAAACTCCATCAAATCAGGCAGCCTTTCGTTGGCCCAGCCTGGACCCAGTGCTCATTCTTGAAACAATCACTGTGGTCAGGAGATATGGACTCTATCGAGGCCCTCTTCTGGAGCTAGAGGATAGGTTTATCTAAACCTCGTGGACTAACAATAGGGGGAGGGTAGTTCCCCAAAGTAAAAAATAAAGTACTGTTATCTGAAGAGGAAAGGGTCGGCTGGGCAAGCCAAAACATGTCTATTAGCCCTAGGTAAGGAATTGTTATTCTAAATGAACTCTAAATCACCTCAGAATTTTAAGAATTCAAAAAAAAAATTGAAGAATTCTAGGATTCTTCTTAATTTGGTTAACAATAAACAAAGTATTTCTTGTGTATTTAAAGGCCTCTCAGTTTCCACAGGAGGAAGTGGCTCTCAGTCCTAAGCAGAAGACAAGGTCAGGTATAAAGAAGGGCTTTTGGCCCTTGAGGATGGGTAAAGCAGGGTAGAAGAGAGGTCCATAATTCAAGCCGCATTTTCTCAGGCTGAGTCAGTCATCACACCACGATATGTCCAAGGATGATCTATTCAGTTCCAAAATCGGATATCAGAATTTTCTGAAGCCAAGGCCAAGGACAGCTCTGGTTGCTAAAAGTCTAACTTGTCCTTTGCTCTTCCTCAGGGAAATAGTTCATTGTAAGCTGTCCTGGCACTCCTCACCAGAGATATTTTGATGAAGGATGGTTGGAAGAAAGGCCGGCAGGGACAAGGGGTCCCTGCCCTAAGAGGAAACCACATTAAAAGGATTTTACACCACCCTGGAAGGAGCCCTCCACCCTTTCCCACTTGATAGATAGATGACAAAAATCTGATTGGGTGACAGAAGCATGGAGGGTTGATCAGATTGTAACAGCCTGCCAACAAGACCATAAAAACCCCTAGACTTAGAAACTCCAGCGGCGGGGTGCCTGGGTGGCTCAGTAGGTTAAGTGTCTGCCTTCAGCTCAGGTCATGATCCCAGGGCCCTGGAATTGAGCCCCACATCAGGCTTTCTACTCAGTGGAGAGCCTGCTTCTCCCTCTCCCTCTGCTGCTCCCCTTGCTTGTGCTCTCACCCTCCACACAATGTCAAATAAATAAAATAATATCTTTTTAAAAATAAATTAATTAAATTAAATCGAAAGAAAGAAAGAAGAAAGAAAGAAAGAAAAGAAAGAAAGAAAAAGAAAGAAAGAAAGAAAGAAAGAAAGAAAGAAAGAAAGAAAGAAAGAAAAACTCCAGTGGCAACCCTCTCAAATTCCCTCTCTCTTCGGGAGCTTTTTGTATCATCACTCAATAAACCTTGCTCCCCACCACTCTATCTGGTCTACTTCTTCAGTCTTCAAAGTAGCGTGACCAAGAACTGCGAAGCAAAAGAAATCCTGTAACAATTTGATATTTCTGTGGAAACCCCAGAACACATTTTGACCCAACTGTCAGCTAGGTTCCAGAGGCTGCCCTCAAATGGGTTGCTATTTGTGGTTGGATCTGAGATTCCTGTGGCTGAGCTTTGAACTGCTAAGTATACTTTCCTTTTTTTTTTTCCTTGAAGAGACAAAAGGGCAATTCAGAGTCCCTCCCTGGATTATGTACTTACTAGGGAATGGGGAGCAGTCCACAAGCAGGTGTGGTCGGAAAGGCTAACCCGGATGCAAATAGGTGGAGATCGTTTCCTTTGTCAGGTACAATTTTTCAACTGTGCAAAATTGGGCAGTTGAGTGTGGAAATGATTGTTAGTTAAAAATTATTAAGAATTGCATAAATTTAACAACAATCCACAATGTATGGTTCTTTGCCTTGTTTAATCATTGGTAGAAAAATAAACCTAACACCAATTTATAAGGTCTTTCCTTTTTATCCAAGTGTGAAAATTTACTGGCCCTGAAAGACATTGTTAGGAATAATCAATATGAGAACTTATTATATTTACTTAAGGTTTTTACTCTTTATGCACTCAAGTTTTTCTTGGACACTTACCTGACTGAAAGGTAATACAAGGATTTTCGATGTTCGGAAAAATGTACATAGTGAAATTTTAATTAAAGTCAGAAATATTTAGATGATTCCTTAAATATTTGGAGGATTTACCTCTGAATTTTTCTTGTTAAACTACTTTCTCCTAAAATAGAGATTGTTTGTAGTCACATGTGAAAGTTATAGAGCACAAAATTTACACAAAAGAAAATTATTTTGACATGGAAATAAGTATGTTAATATCACAAAGTACAGTGCCTGGCACATATGAGGTGTTTAATAAATATTTGTTAAATTAATGACTAGGTGAATGAGCGAATGAATGAATGAACACTGTTCTTAATTTTACATTTCATCAGACACTTATGAAACAATTTCATTTCTACACTCGTGAAGATAATGCAAAAGACTTTGGACTTTAGGAACTCCTGGCTGGCCCAGTCAGTGGATCCCATGACTCTTGATCTTGGGGTTGTGAGCTCGAGCCCCAGGTTGGGTGTAGAGAGGACTTAAGTATAAAAATCTTAAAAAAAAAAAAAGATAATTACTAAGATAAATAATACAGCACAAATGTAGGGTAAACATTGTTAAGTATCACACTGGCCTTTCCCAATCCTCTTCAGGTTCACCAGCACTGTCCTTCTACCCACAACCCAAGTCTACTTGGGTCTTTAGTCAAATGAATTAGGACAAATCCTACAGTTTCAGAAACTCAAACATATCTGAACCAGGCTTACTGTGGGACCTGCCCCATGGTAGTCCTTATGTGTAGCTACACTTGAGGCAACCAGACCCTAACTCGGGGCCAGACCTTAAGTCAGGGAAGCACCCCAACCCTCTGCAGTTGGAGGAAGGGATCCTGACTACCTGCCCCCCCCTTGTCCTGAGCCTACTTCTCACACAGCCCCAGGACATACTTCATGAAAGAAAATGGAAAGAAGATGCATTTTTTCCTAGAAGTCAGGTAATTCTGCCTTGACCAGTCAATTCCCCTAAAGCAGCCAGTGAAGATAGAACAGTGGTCAGACTGTGTTCCATCCCACTCATTCCTGTGATTCTGCCTCTAATAAAGGGTTTGAGGCACTTGCAATATTAAGAAATACTTCTTGGGTGAAAGTGAGCAAAATCAGTGACATACAAATGATTTTGGAGGAGTGTGGGAAAGGGAAGGTAAAGTGGATGCTGCCCAGATGGCAAGGGAAGAAAAAGTCCTGAAGAAGTAAGACAGCCAAATTTTTATGATGCCAGGTCAAGCTTACTGTGGCCAAATACACCACAGCCCAGAAGTCTCACTCGATGCAGAAGCGTGACATCTCATCAGTGAAGCTGGTTATAATAGGAATATATTCGACTGCTCTGAAAAGAACCATTGGTCTGCCCTTACCCTTAGTAATGGTTAGTGCAATTCCACAAACGTTGGTCTTGGGAGAAAGAGAAAGACAGGTGAAGAAACACTACCCCTCCTATCTAACTGCACTGCGCTCCGGGCTCTGCTTAAAAGGAAACTTCTTTCTCCACTGAGCTCAATGTGCAAAGACTTCAGTTCCTGGACCATCGAAGACAGCAAAGAAATAACACCAACTCTTAAAGTCAGAGAAGGGAGATGAGATGTGAGTGAAAGTGGTAGATACTGTCTGACCGCCCATTCACAGAGCCCACCGCTCCTCACTTCCACCACTCCACAGCTGTTTGCCTCTCAGCTCCCTTGAAGCTCTGCGGCCCCATTGCCCCATCCAGAGTTTGAGAAAGTGTGACGCAGATTGTTGTCAGAAGATTTTCATATGACGGCCCCAGGATTTGCTGTGTTCCTTTGAAAGATGAAATACTTCCATTTTTCTCCACTTTGATATATTTTGGCATGATACCTTTGTCATTGTCAGCTTGTAGAGCTATTGGCTTTTTTCCAAGCAATACACGACTGAGAATTGTCCTGCATTAACCATTGAAGGCTACATTAGGGTCAGACCTTGTTCGGGCTTATAAACCTACAAAAGGGGGCGCCTGGGTGGCTCAGTTGGTTAAGCAGCTAACTTTGGCTCAGGTCATGATCCCAGGGTCCTGGGATTGAGTCCTGCATTGGGCTCCCTGCTCAATAGGGAGTCTGCTTCTCCCTCTCCCCCTCCCCCCTGCTCGTGCTCTCTCCCTCATGCTCTCTCTCACTCTCAAATAAATAAATAAAAATCTTTTTAAAAATTTAACCTCCGAGGGGCACCTGGGTGGCACAGCGGTTAAGCGTCTGCCTTCGGCTCAGGGCGTGATCCCAGCGTTATGGGATCGCCCCACATCAGGCTCTTCCGCTATGAGCCTGCTTCTTCCTCTCCCACTCCCCCTGCTTGTGTTCCCTCTCTCGCTGGCTGTCTCTATCTCTGTCAAATAAATAAATAAAATCTTTAAAAAAAAAAAATTTAACCTCCGAAAGCTATAACTTCATGCAATAACATTTATTGAATGCCAGTTATGTGCCAGACTCATGAGGCATATTTGAAGAAAGAGACAAACATTCCTGTCCTTGGAGGACGAGCTAGTTATCACGTTCAATCCACCCTGGTGAATTACAGCTTCAGAGCAATTCCAGACCTAAGGAGTTCAAGGGCTGATACCAGAACCTGAGATGTGTTAGGTCTTCAGTAACCCTGCCCCCTGGCCTCTAGAACACTTCCTCAATTGCCTTGTCACTTTGTCCTTTGCTGCCTCTGCATTCATCGAGTGGCATTATCAGAGTGGAAGTTTCTTTTAGGCCACCTGTCTTTGCAATTCTCTCATCTCTACTTATGATTAATTAGACAAAGTTTGTCAGGTTTTGTCAAGGAAGTTTTTCAAGTAAAAGGGAAACAAGTTTCCGCTGGGGGAAGGGGTAGACATGAGTCTCTCCACACAGTAGTTTCCACTCTCAGTTACCGAGGTGTGGAATTATAAACCAGAGGCAAGCTGTGTAGCTCACACACACGTGCTCCAAGCAAGCACTATAATTAGGCCAGGTGAAACTAAAAGCAGTTGTATTAGCAAGGGTTCTTTTAGGTATGGTTATAGTGACTCACTGGAGGCAACTTTAGACCAGAAAAAGGCAGGGTGGGGGGCACAATTTATTATCATGTGAGAACTGAGCCTCATATTGACCCACTTTTTAAAAATTTTTATATATTTACTAATTTTTTATTTTTAAGTAGGCTCCACTCCATGCCCAGCATGGAGCCTGACACGGCCCTGGAACTCACAACCCTGAGATCAAGACCTGAGCTGAAATCAAGAGTCGGTTGCCCAACCAATGGAGCCACCCAGGCGCCCTGAGACCCACTTTGTTTTATAAGGAGTTTTATTAAAGATAGTAAAAAAGCTAATATAATTAAGTTAAACAATTATCTGACAGAAAGTTCCTGAAATGATAATGAGACACTTAACCCTTCTTTGAGGCCAAAGGCCCCCTGCGCCGAGGAACAGTCTCCAGCAACGTCCTCCACCATGAACATTTCCCAGGCTCTCATCTGTCACTCACTACCAGCTAAGGCCTTGCCATCTCTACCCAAGGCGAGCCCATGAGAGAGTGCTAACTTGGACATAATTTACTATCACATGAGAAGTGGGTCGCATAGAGCCCAAAAGGAGGACTGCAGCTAGCCCTCTGGGCAAAGAACATGTCAGACTGCTGCACCTGCTTCAGTTTCTTCTTCATATCCCCACTCCCACCCTCCTAGAGCAGCTCTCTGTATTTCTCCAGGTCACTCAGCAGAATATAATATTCCCTGGTTCCAGAGTTCTCTGACAGCAGAGACTGATGGGCAGATCTTGAATTTCAATTTCGAATCTTTGGCAGCAAGAATCCAACTGGGCCATCTTGGGCTTTGTCCTGGTGAAATTAGGTATGGCCTAGAACAGAGTCCAGCATGGTGGTGGTCAGTGGATTGGGCTGGGGGGTGGGCAGGGAGTCAGGGATGGGGTGGTGGGGCAGTTCTTGGAAGAACGAACTTCTTTATGAGCTGAACAGTTCTGGAGAGGGGTCTAACTCCTGTGCTTGTTTTGTTCTTCAATAAATAAAGACGACCAAGGAAGGAACTTCCTCAGCCTTCCTACTGTCTCCATAAATGTTTCCTTCTATCTAAATACTTGAAAACAACTTATTATGAAAAACTTTATTTTTAAAGGTTTTATTTATTTATTTACTTGACAGAGAGAGAGAGAGACAGGCAGCGAGAGAGGGAACACAAGCAGGGGGAGTGGGAGAGGGAGAAGCAGGCTCCCAGCAGTGGAGCCTGATGTGGGACTCGATCCCAGAACGCCGAGATCACACCCTGAGCCGAAGGCAGACGCCTAACAGCTGAGCCACCCAGGCGCCCTGAAAAACTTTAAACAGAAAAAAGTAGAACAAATAGGATGAACCCCAAATTCCCTTGAGGATTCAACAAGTGTTAAGATTGCCCACATATGCTTCTTTTAACCCCTTTCTTTTATTTCTGATATATTTTAAAGTAAATCCTCGGGGAGCCTGAGTGGCTCAATCGTCAACCGTCTGCCTTCGGCTCAGGTCATGATCCCAGCGTTCTGGTATCGAGCCCCGCATAGGGCTCCCTGCTTAGTGGGAAGCCTGCATCTCCCTCTCCCACTCCCCCTGCTTGTGTTCCCTCTCTCACTGCCTCTCTGTCAAATAAATAAATAAAATCTTTAAAAAAATAAAAAAAAAGTAAATCCTCTGTTATGTCATTTCACTCCTATGTAAGTCAGTGTCCATCTTAAAAACACATAGACATTTTCTTTATTTTTTTTTTAAAGATTTTATTTATTTATTTTACAGAGATAGAGACAGCCAGCGAGAGAGGGAACACAAGCAAGGGGAGTGGGAGAGGAAGAAGCAGGCTCATAGCAGAGGAGCCTGATGTGGGGCTCGATCCCACAATGCCGGGATCACGCCCTGAGCCAAAGGCAGACGCTTAACTGCTGTGCCACCCAGGCGCCCCACATAGACATTTTCTTACATAACCACAATGTTATTATCAGACTACAAATTTGACAAAATTGTCCTGAGACTTTCTATAGCACAGTCCAATTTTTTTAAATTAAATTTTTTAAATTAAAATTAAATTATTTTCAATTGTCTCAAAGTTCTTTTTTTTAACAGGGGTTGTTCGAAACAGTTATGCAAATAAGGTCTGAATGTTACATGTTGTTGTGTCTGTTAAGTCTCTTTTTATCTCAAGTAGTCCCCCACAACATTTAAACTTGCATAATTAATTGACTTGCACAGACACTGGGTCAGCTGTTCTGTGCTATGTTGCACATTCTGGACTTGTCCTGTGCCTCCCCATGGTGTCATTTCCCTTGTTCCCCATCTTGTACTTCCTATGAAGAGAAGTTACCTGTGGCTCGAGTACACTCAACCCTTTTGATAAGGACATTCCTAGAAAGCTGTATGCTTCATGTTATGTCACATCAGGTCGCACACGAGGTCTTAAATTGTACTTGTGTGGTGTTAAGATTGTTAAAAACAAACAGCGATGAGCCCAACATGGAGTCACTTATGACTGAGTCCCACATCAGCAAACCAAGACTTCACATCTGACCTCGTTGCAGGGTCTGCCTCTCCCAGGAAGGTGACCTGCAACCACTCAATCCAGAATCACCGGATCAGCACTAGTGAGGTCATCTGCCTGATAGACCCCGACCCTCCCCACAACAGAAAGCGATAAAATACTTGTAAAGTGATAGTACTGTTATTTAAAAAGAAAAAACAAAAACATAAAACAAATAATGTGTTAACAAGAGAAACCAGGAGATAAATTTCTTTAAAAGTAAGACTGAAAAGTTTTCTTTCCAAAAAATGTTGTTGCATCTTGTGCAACAAATACTTTTTCCAGTCATTTTGGCTCTTTAGAGGCCACTTCTAATCTTATCATCTGTGTGGCTCACAGATACTTTTGCCGGGACTATTTGGCCAAATTAGGAAGTGGGGTGTGAGCCCTATGATATCAAGTTACCCTACAACAACTTCTTCAGACTGAACTTAGAAACTTCAAAGTCTTTTTGGGTCAGAAACATACAAAATGAAAACTAAACATGAGCAAGCTGCAAACATCTCTAAGAAAAAAAATTTTTTTTTCAATTTCTGTCATTAGAAGGAATGCTTCTAGTATACTTCATCAAGTATTAAGATGGAGATCCCTGCCTGGCTCCGTCGATGGAGCATGTGATTCTTGATCTTGAGGTTATGAGTTTGAGCCCCACATTGGGTGTAGAGATTACCTAAAGATAAAATCTTTAAAAAAATATTAAAATGGCTATTGATTTAAGATTGCTATAAATTTCTATCACTTTAAAAAAGTGACCTTGTAATTCTGGTTTTCAAAGAGTTTTTATTCTTAAAAAATGCTTATTGAATAAAAAAATAGCTGTATCATATAATAATTTTTTATTTTTTAAATTTTTTAAAAGATTTTCTTTATTTGAGAGAGAGTGAGTACAAGGGGGGGGGGAGGCAGAGGGAGAGGGAGAAGCAGACTCCTGATGATTCCAGGACCCTGAGACCATGACCTGAGCCAAAGGTAGATGTTTAACCAACAGAGCCACCCAGGAGCCCTTCCTATAATAATTTTTTAAATCATCCCCTGTATTTGACATTTAGATGGTTTCAAATATTCACTATTCAAATATTCATTCTTATGCATAATGCTGGCACGAAAAACCCTGTACAGGAATCCATTTGGGAAGATGTACACTGGGGCAATGAAGAACAGAATTTAACCACAAAAGGAACCAGGACCCCAAAGCAGAATAAGGACAGAAACCCCAGCAAGGAAACAGAGCCATGAGATCCGTCCTTGGTGGTGTCAGCCCCTGATCAGGAAGTGGGAGGTTCAAGCAGAGCCCCAGGCTGCAAGGTTGAGAATAAACAAGGGGGAGTTTGTTTACTGGGCAGGAGTAGAGTGGAAATGAGGAAGGAAATCCCTGTGTACGAGTTTGAAAGCCACACTGGGAGTTCAAGTGCCAACAGGACATCATTTCAACTGATGAATAAAAGTTGTACTCCCCACCCATTATACTTTTTGTGTGGCATCCTAATAAACATGCAAAAAAGGTGATGGCAAGAGTTTTTAGAAGGTTGAGATTTTAGACTTATAAAAATAGTGAAGGCTTTACCCAACTCCAGGTGGTTTGAGGTGTTGTATTTCTCGACTAATTTAAGATGTAATCTGTCCAATTTTAGCCACTGGCCCACAGCACCATTTCTGAAGTAGCCAGTGAGAAGAGAGTTCCATAAACATGGTGGTGGCTGGAATTGGCTTATGTGTAGGCTCTCTTCTAGGGTGCATTTACTGACTGGAAAGTTTTATATTAAATCTGGAAAAGTTTGGATCTTGACTTAAGAGATTATTGACTGTTTCACAGTGTAAATATTTTTAAGTAGGGAAGGGACATACCTATCAACAAATCTGTTGACTTGACTTGATTTATTACATTAAAACTGAGAAATGAAGTTGAGAAATGAGAGCTGAAAGAAGTTTGAAGATGAACTTAGCCTAGAGAGAAGGAAAATGAAAGGTATATAACCAGAATACTGGGAAAAAGAATTTTTTAAGGGGCCAGGAATAACTATTACGACAGTTATGTACAAAACGAAATATTGAAAAAACCCAAATGTCCAAACAATAGAGTGATAAATGCAAAAATTTAGTACATATGATTTTTAAATGTAATTTTATAGTTATATTTGAAAAAAACACTAATCTGAAAAGATCTATGCACCCCTTGTTTATTGCAGAATTATTTACAATAACCAAGATATGTAATCAACACATATATAATGAAAAATTATATATATTATACATATATTCATTATATATATAATGAACTATTACTTGGTCATAAAAAAGAATGTGATCTTGTCATTGTGACAACAGAGATGCACCTAGAGGATAATACGCTAAGTAAAATATATTAGAGAAAGACAAATACTGTATGATTTCACTTACATGCGGAATCTAAAAAAGAAATAAACAAAGCAAAAAGAAAAAAACCTGTAAATACAGAGAACGAACTAATATGGTGGCCAGAGGGGAGGATGGGTAAAATGGGTGAAGGGGAGTGGGAGGTATAGGCTTCTAGTTATGGAATAAATAAGTCACAGGGTGAAAGGTACAGCATAGAAAATAGAGCCCATGGTATTGTAACACTGTTGCATGTGACAGATGGTAGCTACATTTGTGGTGAACATAACATAATGTATAGAGTTGTCCAATCACTATGTTGTACACCTGAAACTAATGTAACATTGTGTATCAACTCTACTTCAACTAAAAAAAAAAGTTATATTTTAATGAACGGGAAATTTTATGATGTTATATTAAAAGGAATAATAAATGTATATACTACACAGAGTAATTTCACTTTTTTTTTTTTTTAGATTTTATTTATTTATTTGTCAGAGAGAGGGAGAAAGAGAGAAGGGAAAGAGCACAAGCAGGGAGAGTGGCAGACAGAGGGAGAAGCACGCTCCCCGTGAGCAGTAGCCCAATGCAGGATCGATTCCAGGACCCTGGGATCATGACCTGAGCCAAAGGCAGAAGCTTAACTGACTGAGCCACCCAGGCGTCCCGAACACAGAGTGACTTCAAACATGTAAAATAAAACATATGCATAGGAAAAAAGAATAAAAACATAACATGTTATCAGCGCTTGTTTCTGGGAATTAAATTCTAGATATTTTCCCCGTTACATCTCTGTTTCCAGCTTTTCTATACTTGCACATATATTACTTTTGACAAGGGGTGGCAGAGAATATTTTCCCCCTTCCTTTTAACTTCTTTTTAATTCAGTAGCATTAGTAAAATCCTTTTTTAGATCTCCATAAATTTCCTGGCTCCTTACTATTTGGTAGACAAAGTCTAGAGAAATGATGAGCTCTACCAAAACTAGCATTAAAAAGGTTGTCTCTGAGTCAGAGACGTTTCATCTACATCTTTCATTCACTAATTTATTTATTTGTAAATAAGTTGTAAATAAATAAATTTGTAAATAAATCATTGTTGTTGTTTTAATTAAGTAGGCTCCATACTCCACGTGGAACTTGAACTCACAACCCTGAGATCAAGAGTTGCATGCTCTACCAACTGAGCCAGCCAGGCACCTCTATTTTTTTTTTCCAATGGATGAACATAATTATACTATAGAGAGGGTTTATAATGCTTACCTTGAAGTAAAGACTCAATAAACATGCCTTTGTTCTATCATGTTTCACATATTTAATAAAATAAGCTAATTAGAAACTCAATGCATTTCAAATGTGCCAACTAAAAATAAGTATAATATTCTTCATTGTTTCCAGGTGCTTAGCAAACTTTACTAATAGCCTTTCATTGCCTTGGATTAATTTATAGATAGGAATTAATACCAATAATAAGAATAGACTTTTTTTTATACATCTTAAACTGTGAAACAAGCTTGGGTTCTGTTTTTCAGACATCAGGAGGAGGAAGCTTCTTCTCAATGAAGAATGTATTCATCTTATCCTAGAGTAAAGAAAACAGTGAACAAATCAGTAAGTTTTTACTTTGGGGAGATGTTTTTTAATCCCAACCCCATTTTAATCTAAATTTGACTTATGTTCCCAACAGTTCTTCATTTGGTAGAGCAGAATATAAAAGCCACACCCATGTGATCCAGATAACTGAAGAACCCACTGTTCAGTCTTCCAGACCCTGATTGCTCAGAGTACCGTGTCCCGACCAGTAGCATCGGCATCACCTGGGAGCTGGTTAGAAACACAGAATCCTAGGGGCACCTGGGTGGCTCAGTTGGTTAAGCATCCAACTTTTGATTTCAACGCAGGTCATGATCTCATGGGTTCTGAAATCGAGCCCTCTGTCGGGCTCCATGCTCAGTGGGAAGTCCGCTTGAGATTCTCTCTCTCCCTTGCCCTCTGCCTCTTCCCCCATTTGTGTGCATGCGCACATGAGTGCCCTCTCTCAAATACACAAATAAAGCTTAAAAAAAAAAAAAAAGAAAAGCAGAATCCTGGAGCCCACCCCACATTTACTGTATCAGAATCTGAATTTTAGTAAAATACCCATATCATTTGTAGACACATTAAAGCTTGAGAAGTACTGGGCTAGACAACTTTAGTTGTTGTTATTATATGCCACAGAACAAGAAGGAAATGACAGAAGGAAAGGAATGCAACTTGTTTGTATGATGAAGATAGCGGATGCTTCATAGTTTCTAACAGAAATGTGTTTTAGAAACTAAAATTAGATGATTGTGATTCTAAGTTTAAATTTTCAACTAATGGGTATTAAATGTTGGAAGAATCACAACTACAATGACCGTGCTCAAGTGAATAGGCAAAAGATGGCCATGAGGACTGGCTGAGTTATCTAACTGAAATATACTTTATGGGAGAAGTTCCTGGAAATATTGGAATCCATGGAAAACCTGTCTTTGAAAGCATCAGTTCTAAGGTGTATGTACAATATATGCAACTTTTCATGACTGAAACACTAAAATCAATAGGTTCCATTGCTTTTCTCTCTATTGTTTACATTCTGTTTAATTTAGTAGACACAAGTAGGGAAAACCATATACTTTTGTGTAGGGAGAGATTTATGTGGGTTAGCAGCAAGATGATTCGGACATAGTAGGCATCCAACATACTCTTCCTATTCCGTCATTCATTGGTCATCCTCATGACAAAAAGCGATTGAGTTCCTGCGGTGCCAGGCACCGTGCTAAGTGCATGGTGGGTAGTGAAGGAGACATGGTTCATGCTTTCCTGGAGTTTCTGATAGTGTATGAATTACTGCTGATCAATTTTTTAAAATTATCTGTGGACTTTGTTCATCTATGATATTTCTGCGCCTTGCATTTTTTTATTGATAATGAGAAAAGTCTAATTCTTCGTTATCAGTTTGATTCATGTAGATTGATCAGTTGTGATCGTAGAGCAGATGGTAGGAGTTCATATGGCAAAATGCAGCTGATAGCTGACAGAAATGAAGCTAAGATATGTAACTATAGCAGTTATATATTATAACATGATCACTGCTGGGGCACCTGGGTGGCTCAGTCTGTTAAGTGTCTCACTCTCACTCCTGATTTCAGTTCAGGTCATGATCTCAGGGTTGTGAGATCAAGCCCTGTGTCAGCCCTGTGCTGGGTGTGGAGCCTGCTTAAGATTCTCTCTCTCCCTCTCCCACTCCATACTACCCCACCCCCGCTCGCATGCATATGTTCTCTCTTAAAAAAAAAAAAAAGTTTATAACATGATCACCGTAAGTGCTTGACATGAGCTATAGATAGAGGCCTGGAGGCTGCTAGGAAGGTAGTGTGGATGAGTAAAATGAGTGGGAGCAATGAACAAGTCTCTCTTAAACTGTATGGATAAGAATAATGCAATTATTGTCAAAGTCAAACACGCATTTTTTAAAATCATAAGATCCCACCTGATGAAGTAGGCTATCTATTGGACTTTAACGTCTTCACATGAAGGTAATTTGTTCTTCAAACCAGTCTTATAATGTGGCATTTAGAAAATTATTCATTTTTAAAATAAATAGCTTTGGGAGTTTTCTTGGAATGATGAATTTACCCACTATAATTAGAACCTGACAAATTGGGTGGAAAGTTGAAATAAACAGCTCCCAATGGGCAAGGGGCCCAGACTTGAGTTGAATCAACCATTACTTCAGGACACTGCTATCTTTGTGGATTTTGAGTGCATTCGTCTCCCAGGATCGTTCTAACCCCACATCCCCTCAGCCCTGGCATTTGTGCGGGTTTAACTACCACCCCCACTGGTTACACCCTTGTTGTCCAGTGACTAGAAGTTACTGGAAGTTAAGAGCATTGTCTCAGGGACACAGGTTTGTAGTTCTGGCCTCACCACCTCCTAGACACAGGATCTTGAGTAATGTCTCTGGAGATTAAAACTTTCATCTTATGTGATCGTACAAATTTCATAGCTACCTCAAACACTGACTGTTGAGCCCAGCACATAGTAAATGTGACTGTCCCACTTTATTATAGAACCCAAATCTCCATACTGGTTCTTCTTTGCTACATGAATCCCTTCAGTAACAAGTTTTTTTCTTTTTTTCTTTGTTTGAACAAGTGACTCAGTCTCTTAGTGACTATATTTTCTCCCTATTGAATTCAGATCTTAGAGGCTGCCTTCCAGGAGACCCTTCTTCTTTGTGCCACTTTTTCTGAGTTCTCACCCCACTCTAGGTTCAACAGACCCCCCAGCTCTTGGGCACAGTTTGGCTCAGAGAGGCAATACTGTCTAGTGGTTAAAAGCCACTGGAGACTGGCTGTCTGGGTTCCAATCTCAGAATGTCCTCTCCCTAGCTGAGTGGCTCTTGGTAGATTATTCAACCTTGCTGTGCCTCAGTTTCCTAATCTATAAAGCGAATTGTATCTGTTTCATGTGATTCTTGTAAAGATTAAAGAGATCATGATACATGAAGGATCTAGAGTAATAAGTGTGGTGTAGCATTTGCTATTACGAGTCTTTTCTTGGATAAGATTACCCAAGATTCACATTTACCCACTCCTCTCTTCTCATCCCAGGATAACGTCCCAACTGTAGAACTTTTAGGATCCGTATACCCCACTTCAGGCCCCGAGAGTATCTGGACACTCTATGTGCTTCCATGCCAAGATCCCTGCGTTCTCCACATCCTGCCACCAATTTCCCGGCAGGCACCGGTTATGACAGTGAGGAATGAGTAATATTTTGTTCCAACCTTTACGTCTGTGAGGAACAGTGTGCTGGGCCCAGCTGGGTGGCCTTTTACCTCAAATAGGGAGAAATTCAGGGAGCCAGGCAAAGTAGTTGCCTGATTCTTCCTTAATTCCCTCACCTCCCTCTTTCCTCATCTCCACTGGTAGGCGAAGGGCTGGAAAAAAGGGACAGTGCAAGATTCCTCACCACCCGGGCTGGCTGTGTGCCAGAAAGGCTTCTGTGTTATAAAAAGCAGAGTCTGGAGTGTAACTCAAAAGCGTGAACTTCTGTTGTATCCGTGGGGTAATTTGCTCAGCTGAACTGTTAACTGTTTAAGTTCCATAATGAGGTAATGTGGCTAAGCTAAAAGTAATTCGGGAGAAGCAAATCGAAAGAAGATTACATCTCAGGGCGTCTGAATGGCTCAAGTCAGTTAAGCATCCGCCTTCGGCTCGGGTCATGATCTCAGGGTCCTGGGATCAAGCCTGGCATCTGGCTGTCCGCTCAGTGGGAAGTCTGCTTCTCCCTCTCCGTCTGTGCTCTTTCTCCCAAATAAATAAATAAAATCTTAAAAAAAAAAAAACGAGAGGAAGATTGCATTTTGATTGAGAACTTGAAATAAAGCCTACGCCACTGGGCTGTGAGCTACTCAGCACACTCGGGGCTTTCAGTAGGAGTTAAAAGAGTATCAGGATCTTACTTCTCAGCCCTCCGTGCCTCGAATAGTAGGACTTGGCTTGTGGCAGCAAACTGTTTCTGCTCGGCAGTCCTGGCTTCAAGCCTCCCACAGGGAGATTCCTTTTAATGCTCCAAATCCCTTCCAGGGCCACTGTCAATATTTTCAGAAGCAAGATGACAATTATTAGCTTAGTTCCTTTTCAGCACAACATCTTTTAGAAGTCTTTACTGGGTGATCACTTTTTCAGTCATTTGGGTGGAGGTTTATTTTGTTTGATTAATCAAACCACCCAAAGTCTTTAGCATTTGTTTAATCTCTTATTCCAGTTCATTCATTCAAATATTCCATAGGCAGTTAAACCTCTACAGTGCTATTAGACCATTTAGCTGGCCCCTGAGGTTATAGACGAAAAGTCAGTATAGAAACATATACAACAAAACACAAAAGGATAAGAAATAAATTAGTTAATATAGACACTTCATGAGGTCAGCCTTAACTGATTCTAATTTAATTCCTCAAAGTACAAATATTTCCGAAGACAATATAACCAAAAGTTACCATATTAATTCATCAAATACATTCAGCAATCTTCTAAAAGACTGAACTAGATTGAACTAGATGCGGTTTAATCCCTCCTTGAATGAAAACAACAAGCTCACTGGAAAACACCATAGACAAATACTCGGAACACGATGTCTACGCATTGATACAAACCAAATCGTAGGCTTAAGTCCTGATACCCTTCAGGAAGCATCGTTTTAGCTTTCATCTGCACTGGATTGTCCTCCGTATCCTAAAAGCACTTATTCACCTCTTGAGAGTCAGTCAACAAGCTTTTGGTGAAAATCTGTCATGTAGACAACTGTGACCCAAGTCACGTAAGATTATTCAGGTTAGTTAAATACGTTGTTTTTACCATTTCTGAAGCTGCAAATTATCATGCCTGAATATTCTCCATGGATCCAAAGCCACCTACTGGTATCCACACTCACCTCTGATTCCTCCCTAAAGGATTTGGGACTGTATAGTGATTAGGGACATGGTGTTTGGGTTCAGAGGGGATCTGGCTTTCAGTCTTTGCTTCACCACCTGCCAGTTGCATAGCTTTGGGCAAGTTATTGAGCCCACCACATCTCCGTTTCCTCAGTTTTGAGATGGGGATAATATCTAGCTCGAATAATCATTACAGGATTTGGATGAAATGGATTTAAAGGGCTCTGCACTCAATAAATGGTAGTTATTATTTTTTACAGGGACAATGGTTTTCCGGTCCAAGCATGGACTCAGATTCTGTTTCTAGAGGCACAAGCAATGAGCTGACTCATTCAAATGGAATGTCGATACTTGTCTCCCCCTCCCCACTCCTGAATGGAATAGCTGAAGCTGTCTGGCAAAGTTTATTTCTTCCCCTCTCCTCAAAGACCTTCAAGGAAGTCTCCACAATCCCCTTCTGTCAAGACCTTACAAAGTGTAAGCTGTTCCTTATATCTAACCCAAGTCGTTCCCCCACCCTTCCAGCCAGTTTCCTCTTCTTCTATCCTGTCTGTAGACAGAAAAGAGCTGCTTTCCAGCCTCTGGATAATAAGCTCCCAGATTTAGGAGTCCAAAGGTATTTATTAATTGCCTCCTGTGTACAACCCCCAATAAGAAACCATAGAAATGGATTTAGATTTGTTCCACATTGAGAGAAGTGCTGGTAAATGGAAAACAGTTTGAAATCGGGAGGCAGAACTATGTAGAAAAACCACATTAAATTAGAAAAGCCACACTAATCTAATCAAGTTGTGCTCTTTCAGAGGCAATCTGGAATCCAGGAATATCTGGAAGCTTACAACTTAATAGGGAAAATACCTCAAACGTAAATGTAGATGCTCGGAAATGCGTGAGAAAAATAAAAGCAAAATATAGTTTTGCATAAGTATTTGCTGTACTCAGCAGCAGAGGTTGCTGGAAAAAACAGCACTACTTTGATTTGATGTGATGTTTAGGCGAAGAAATTACAGAAGGTGATAAGTTCAACTGGAGAAAAAGAGGTCGGAAAAGAAGCACAAATGTCCTTCGGAGCACCTTCTTTGAAGAGAAGTCCAACTCCCTCTGTTCTGGGCATGTGCATTCCAGAAGGCAGAAGAAAGACAAAGAGGGGAGGAGAGCCAGGGGGGCCACAGTGTTAGCACACAACCTGAAAAGGAAAAGGTGGCAAAACAAGACAAAAGCTAAGAGAAAGATTCTGGAAGCCAGAATCTTCTGGAGAGCCTTTTCTCTTCCCTTCTCTGCCCCCAAGCCCTTCTACTCAGCGACCTTTCCAGGTGTGTTTTTATCCTGAAATGTAAAGTTACTAAACCATGACTTGATGCTAGAAATTTTAGCTGGGGGGCGGGGCGGGGGGACTGGCCTGGTCTTTCAGGGAAGATAAGCTCACCCTTCAAAAATATTTTTGTTTCCTTCAGCAGTCTCTGACTCTGAGTAATGAACAATAGAGCTTGAAAAGCCAGTTTGGAGCTATATCATTTGTGTCCCCTTTGTGTAAACACGGTCAGAGATTTGACCACAGGGAGAAAAATTTAAGTAATTTAAATTTATCTTGGGTGACTTCTAGGCTCTGTAATTAACTTGACATGACTTTGGTGTCTAGTAAATTCCTTTTATATTGTAGGTACACCAAATATTGTTGTTGAATGAATTAATGAATAACAAACATACCCACACTTGCTGAGCGAACTTTTACATTTTCTAAACTGGTATTAAGTGTAATAAGCCAGATTCAAGATTAAGTTTTTATGCATTCAGGGACATGTAGACATAAAGTCATGGATAGAGCAGGACACTTTTGAAATTCATTGAAAAAGGAGAAGTTGTGCTTCCAGGCACTTCCATGATTGCCTCATGAGCTCTGTCATAAAGAAAACATGCTAGGAATTCAGTTGCTTAACTTCAGACAAATCCCCCTCCTAATAGTAAGTTCACCCATACTTTCCTATGGAGCCCAGTGTTTTAGTACTTTATCAATGGTTGAGGGAAAATCCAGTCTGGACACTTACTGAAATCTCACTTTCATCAATCAGATTGTTGGGCGGGAATGCAGACTTGACCGTTTAAAAATTTAAACAAATCCAGTTAACGCATACATTGCTGCACAAATACACTTGGACACATGCATATACCTTGGGGTCCCCCGAATTCAGATAGACTTGGGTATATCCAAGAAATAATACATACTGTTTATCCATAGTCACTAAATGAATATATAGATATAGAAAGGCCAGGCAGGTAATGTAAGTTAGTAAGGCAGGCCAGGGGTAAGAAATAATTGGCTCTTCTACTCCTTTTATTTTTTTCCACTTTTGTTGGAGACATGGATAGAAGAGAAACACATTTTTTTCCTATTTCCACCCTGAGAGGAGGAAGTCTGCAGTGGAAGTGTGAACACGAAGAGTTTGTGATATGCCCCACCTAGCTAGGGACCTTCATGTGGTTGGGTAACAGAGTGGGCCGGCCAGCTAGGGCAGCATAAGCCAACTCCAGTCTCTGCTGCCACATGTGAACGTCAACTTGGCTGTCACATCTTTCTTTCTCCTCTCTCCCCCCTCTTCGCCCAAGATAATCTAGAAATCTAGATTCATATGTAAAAAGCCTTAATTTTTTAAATGTTGACAACTGGTTCACATATTTAAAAAAAAAAAAACAATGCAGAACAAATAAATATGTCTATATGTTTGTAAGATGAGCCTGGCATAGGGGTCAACCGTTTGGGATCCTGAGCCAAACTAAGATACCCCTGACAGTCTAATTAAGTGCTGATCTGGAGTGGGTATGGAGGATGGCTCTGTGGTTCTGGACTTGGACATTATGCCATGTCATGCATTTGGATGGATGATATATGGGAAGTAGGTCGAAGAGAGGTATGAGTTTCATTTTGGACATGTTGATCTTAAGTACTTATGGGACATCCAGTAAGAGAAATTGAGCCTGGACACAGACTTCAGATACAGACATATGACAGGAGGCAGTGGTAGAAACAATGGGAATAACTGAGATGATCCAGGGAGAGCCAATAGAACAAGATTAGAAGACTGTGGGTAACACCCTGGTAGGCATCAATATTTGGGAATGAGGGTGAGTGAAAAGAAGTTCTCAATGGAGGATGAGAAGAAATACCCAGAGAAGAGAAGAATAAGGACATTTTAGTGTCAAGGAATTTGAGGAAAAAACAAGGTTTAAGGAGAGAACCATCAATTATGTCAAATGTGCAGAAATCTCAAGGGCAGAACACGACCCATGGGACTTGGTCATAGTACATCGGTGGAAACACGATAGTGCATAGAAGGCCAATGGGATTTGGGATCAGGCCTGAGTTTTGGAATCCAGTTTTGCCACTTACTTAATGCATAACCTCAGACAGTAGAAACCTCTCAAAATGTCCGTTTACTCATCTGTAAAATGGGAATCTTATATACCTCTATCACATTTTATGAGGATTTGTAGAAGGCAAAATAAAGCCCCTGTCCTCATGCAGCTTATGTTCTTGTGGGACTGACAGTCAATAAAGTAGTATACAGACAAATACATGATTGCAGGTTGTGATTTAAAAAAAAGCAGAAAGAAGAAGGTGGTATAAAAGATTAGAGAGTAATTAGGGGAGTGGGTAGTTTCTACTTTAACCTGGGAGAGAGGTTACTTCTGAGAAGGTGACATTTGAGCTCAAACTTGAAGAGGGAGAAAGACTTTTGATGGTCTAGGGGAAGTGGAAAGGTTCTGAGGTGAAAATGGGTTTGGCATGTTCCAGAACATCAAGGAAACCCATATGACTAAAGTGGGGTGGGAAAATACAGGAGCTGAGTTCAGAAAGGTGAGCCAACAGTATAAGGGGACTGAAATCTAGACCAAGGATCATAAGGAGCCATCAGAGGATTTTGAACATAGAGGTGGTGTACGATGATTTATGTTGTAAGAGATCCCCTTGGGTTCTGTGCAGAGAATGGACAATGGGGACAGCAGTAGAAGCTGCTAGACGATGCTACTGCTGAGCTTGCAAGAAATGATGGGGACTTGGACAAGGCTGCCGTTGGGGTGATTCAGGATGTGTTTCCAATGTAGATTCGACAGGATTAGCTGAGGGACTGGATATGAAGTTTGAAGATTTGACTTCTAGGTGTTTGGTGTAAGCGATGGAGTGAATGGTGATGCCCTTTCCTGAAATGGGGAAGAGCTTTTGAAGAGTGGTACAGAACAGGAATTCTGTTCTGGATATGTTCAGGGCGAGATGCCTAGTAGACATCCGGGTGGGAAGTTAAATAGGCTTTTGGGATTTGACAGGGAAAGCAGAGGCTAGAGATACAAATTTCGGAGTCGTTAGCACACAGGGCTAGATGAGATCACTCAGGGAGTGAATATAGATGGAGAGAAGGGCCTGAGACTGAGGTCCCCAAAGTTTAGAGGTGAGGAGGAGGGAGAGCCAGCAAAGACGACGGGGAATCGTACCAGCAAAACCAGGAGATTGGGGCGTGCTGACCTGGAGGCTAAGCTGACGAAGTGTTCTCAAAGGGAGGCAGTAAACAATTACGTCAGATGCTGCAGAGAAGTTGAGTTTGATGGGTTCCTGGATTGTATTAGACTTTCAAGATCATCTGATTTGACCTTCAAGAGGAACGTCATTCACCATCCGGACAAGAACAGTTTCCCTGGGGTTGGGGAAACCAAAGCCTATTTGCAATGGGTGAAGGAGTAAATAAGAAGTGGAGAAGTGGAGGCAACGGGTCTAGTGTACTTACTCTTAACATCCAGGAAGAGCTGCCATCGGAGCCAGACAAGTCCCTAAAGTTCTGTGCAGATTTCTGTGTGTAAGTGACAAGCTGTGCTCTCCAGAAAGAGAAGCCCCAGCTTTCATCATATATTTAAAGGAGTATGTGTCCGAAAATCCTGCGATAGAAAGTTCAGTGGCTGGCCCAGAGCTGCCCTCGCCGAGAGTACGCAGGAGGCGTGGCACCCCCTCGAGGGGCTGGCTCCCTGTTGTGGCCAAGGACACAGGCTGTCCAGCCTTTTTATTTATTTTTTTAAGAACAGAAAAAGAAAAAAAATTAGTAGCTTGTTTTCCGTAACTAAAGCCCCTTTAAAACCTAACCTTACAGAATCTACTCTCAGCTTTAAAGGATTTTCTAAGCACCTCTGTGCGACCTCTGGTGGATGTTATGAAAACGTAGCCCAAGTATTTCCATTTTATATGAAGGACATTTGAAAAGATTGCTTAGAAAAATTATTATTATTCAATAAGAATAATACACCATCTAACTGATATAAAAGTTATAAATTTGTATGTGTATAAATGAAAGTAACCCCAGAACAGACTAGTATAAGACTTAAACCCTTTTTAACCACTAGGGGAATAGTACATGTCGACTTGGATTCGGAGAAACAATTCCGTAAGTCACTCTGCATCGGTTCACAGAGTACAAAATAAACATTGTATTTTCCTTCTAGACACAGTATGAATAAAATTGGCCATTTTGCTGGTCTCTCCTTTTGTAAGAATGGGCAATACGGAAGGCCTAACATGTGTTTGCATGGCTGGTTTTGCAATGGAAAGGGGGCAAATACGTCAGAGTTGGGGAAAAAATGCACTTCTAGGCCTGCAGCATCTGTGCTTAGGAATCCTTAGAGAATTTGGGCCCTAGCCGCTGAGTATTCAACAGTCCTTCTCCTCCTCAGAAAATGTCAAGTTCTCTGAGTTCAAGAGTCACGTGTTATGGTTCCTTTCTTTCTTCTAGGAATGCTAGTACCCAAGAGGTTTGCAATAAAAACCTGATGATTTGAAAAGTGTGATATGTGCACCTTGTAATCATTGAGAAGGAATCATGAGAAGAAGGAACTCTAGTAGTTTCAAAATAAGATCTGAGAGGGGGGCGCCTGGGTGGCTCATTCAGTTAAGTCTGACTCTTGACTTCAGCGTGGGTCTTGGTCTCAGTGTTGTGAGTTCAATTCCCACACTGGGCTGCGTGGAGCCTACTTTAAAAATCTGTGAGGGATCCTGGGCTTCTAGAGCATATCATTTTCTCAAATGAACTATCAATGCCTAGACAGACATAAACTACATGTACACACAATAAAATCCTTGGGTGATCTGACCTATTTAAATGACTTCGATTCTTCTGGGTCAGTGATCTTCAGATTGGGTCCCTGGATCATCAGCCTCAACACCAACTGGGAACTTGGTAGAAATGCAAATTGCTGACCCCCCCACCCAAGAACTACTGAGCCAGTGACTCTAGGGATGGGTCCCAGCAATCTGCTTTTAGCCGGTTCCCAGGGAATTCTGATGAAATCTAAACTTTGGGAACCACTGCTACTGGTCACACCTATATTGATAAAGATTGAAGAGGCTATTGTGCTCTTCTTAGAAAAAATTCTACTTCTCATTAAATAGAAATAATTCCACTAAAAATGTGGACAGCAACGTAGGTACTGATACCTAGTTCATTTTTTGTAAATACAAGCTCATTTGGACACAGGCAAGATAATTATAAAAATTATAATTGTAAGTTATAATGATAAAATTATAAAAATAAGTTCCCAAGGATCCATTTTCCTTTTGATAGGCATGGTTTTGTAATAAATAAAATGATCACTCTACCATCAAATAGGTAATTTCATATTCATTTCGGAAATATGCTTCATTTGTCACTGGGATTACCTGCAGGTGGATTTTTAACGTGGCACTCATCTCTTTTAGCATAAAGTTCTTCTTCTAGTACTTCCTTAATTCTCTTGTGTGGCTCAGAATACAAGAATTTCTTCCCTATAAAGGCATTAATAAAATTGGTTATTGATCATAAATTATGCCAAACTCTCTAGCCATTATACCTACATGAATAACCATTTCTTAAAAAGACACATCCCTCCATACAAACAGCAGATGATTCACCCTGCAACTCTATTTTGGAAAGATCCCTTTCTGGTTCTTTTGGGACTTTACACTTTCACATAATTCCTGAACTTTTGTGGTTAAGTGACAGATATCTATTTTAGGCGTTAGGAAGAAATACATGGAGTGTCCTTCATTAGCTTCAAGAAAACTCTTTATTCGACAAATCCTTATTAACGACCTACTCTGTGCCAGGCATTGGCTAGGGGCAGAGGACAAGCAACGAATAAGACAGGTGTGTCCATGGAGCCTACAATCCAGCTACACAGCACAGAACAACCTCAGCCTTATTGAGTCATCATTTTGAGAGGTAGACGTGAATTGTAGTAGTGGATCACTATGGACATAGGACTTTCTCCTGGCCTCTAATCCTGGCCCTATAGGACATCGCTGCTATTGCGGAGGACTGGCTTATTTTTTCTAAGTACCTTAGCAATATTTCTTCTGCTCAGCCCCCAGAGTTCTGTGCTACCTGGCACTGTCTCCCCAGTCTCTCCTGTCAGCCCATCTCTCTTGCTCTCTGGGCTCCAGTGAGGCCCTTCTGTCAATTCCCACATCAAAGCCTATGTACATTCTATTTTGTGCCTGAACTGCCTTTCTCCTAATATTTTTGCCTGGGTAATTTCTACTCAAATGTCCAGTCTAGGCTTAAAGGTCAGTTCTCTGGGGAAGATTTCTCTGACTCTAAAATCCTGAAATGTCCCAGGATACTTTTTTGCATAGGACTCTCCTCTTTCCTTTCATTTCATTTATTGCAATTTGTGTATGTCTTCATTTGTTTTGTATGCCATTATTTATGCAACTCTTAGTTGAATATACGTCTTCCTTATCAGACCATAAATACCGTAGGGCAGGGATGTTTTCTGCTCAGTTCATGAAAGTCCCAGGGCAGAATCTGGCATAGTAATAGACCAAATGTGTGTTCAAGAAGAACTCAGCATTGTTAAATTAGATGGAGCTCAAAGACTATTCTTGTGCATGGATGCCAATGCAGCCTTGCGAATGTCAGGGAACCAGTAGCTCTAGTCGTAATACTCAAAAGCTCAATGCAAGGAACCATGGAAAACCTAACCAACCCAATACTTTAGCTATTTAAGATGTGACTTTAAACTCACAACAGCAGGTGCCTCATCTTTCCCAGACTAACCAATCAAAAACACAAGTGAATAGATTTGACTTTTGTACAGACTGGCCCAAACGGGGTAAGAGATTACTGCCTCTGGCTGTGGTCCTGGGTCCCTCCTGGTCATGAAAACTCAAGCACACCCTCAGACACGATCAAGGTAGAATTAGATACTTTCTGCATCTCGTTTTTGTTTCCCAAAAGTTAGGAGTCATAGGAAAATGAGGTGGGGGTTAGCTTTACTCAAGCTTAACTTTGGTTTCAATTTTTTTGGCTAAATCATGGTCCTAAGGCAGAAAAGGGTTTAAGAAACATGGTTAAGAAGGAAGAAAATCCTGTAACAGCTCAGTAGAATAGAAGAGATCCCCTGCTCTAAGTTCAAGTCTCTTGATGAATTTCAGCCCTGCTGCTCCAAGAATTTACAGAGGAAATCACTAAAGGTTTTGAGAAACTGTGAAAAATTAGAGTAGCAAAGAGCTTAGTATAGGCAAATATTCCCGCTCCAAGAAGGAAAGAAGGAAGGATGGAAAGGAAGAAGGAAGGAAGGAAGGAGCAGGAAAGAGAATGAAAGAAGGAAAAAAGAAAAAAAATTCTACAAAGTCTAACATAGAAGTTTGATGTTGATCTTTACCAACATTTTGAGTGGGTTAGCCAACAGATGGCTTGTGAGTACAGATATTGAGAAACAGTGATCCCTAAGTGTTGAGGACTGCTAAGAACAATATTATTCCAGACTAAACTGTTTTCTTTTGTAAAGAGTTAATAACAATTGCTATAATTTATTGGATGCTACCATACATATATTATTAGCTTCTTACATATATTATTTCCCTTTCTCAGAATCACACTGTGGGCAGATATAATTATTCCTATTTTATAGTTGAGAAAGTAACTCTCAGAAATCACTAAACTAGCCATAAAAATTAAAAGCCATGCCTACCTGACATTCCCAAACTCAAGTTACTAAACTCAAGTTACTAAACTAGCTAGATTAGGAAGATGTCATAGCCACAGTGTACCTGCATTTCAGCAAGGCATTTGTTAAAGTGTGTTTGTAGGAGGCAGAATGCCCATGCCGAAGATACTGAATCAGGTCAGGGACTTCCAGAGACTCTCCTTGGAACTGTTGGGACTACCACCTAGTTTGCTAATTTGGATATAGGGAGGCACTGCCTAGTCACTGATTGTGAGAATGGCACAAACTTCCTAAACTCAAGACTCAAAAGGCTGCTTCTATACCTGGAATGAAGTGCTAAAAATTCATAGAATGGTACTGATGGGGATAAATATAATGACTTGTATTTAGGATGAAACAAATTAACTGCATAAATAACAGATAGGAAAAGCCTGGATCAAATGTTTTCAATTGGACAACAGGGGAAAGAGAAACTAAGGATGTCATAGACTGCATTTGTTATATGTATTGGACACATGCCTTAATTCATCACTCACTTCTCTGCAACTTGCCCAATGCCTGGCATGTAGTAAGGCCTCAGCATTTGTTGAATTGATGAGTGAATGATTAATTCTACCTTCTACTCCTACAGGACTCCACAGGACTAAAGAACCTTTCATTTCTAACATCTTTAATGGGAAAATTCTCAGACACAACTTGAAGTCAGAGTAAGGACTTACTTAAATATATTGAATACTTATATAAACTGAATTTAGTTGCTCTAGGTAAGGCCTCTGCATGCTGTTGATAATCAAAAGAATGAGGAGGTATCCTAGTCATATTGGGGCGGATGCTGAGGGAAAAGGCCCTTTCTCTAGGAGACACTGGTTCTGCAGCTCCTTAATGAGGTGTCCCGGGAGCAGGGTGTGTGGCCCCTGAGGCAGAGAAGCCCGTGGAGCTGTTTCAGCCCCATCTTGCCTCCTGGGGTCACTGCAACCTGAGACTGGTCTCTAGAGAGGCAATCAAGGAGGCTATGCAGAAGGGCCAGAAACTGCTGGCATTCCTCTTTGGCTTATTTCCCCATCATCATTCCTTAGCACTTCCTGAAAACCTGTAGAGCACAAGGGACTGTGAAATATAAATTCATGGAACAGTATGGATGAGCGCCGAGGCCTGGAGCCGACTCAAGCTTCAGCCACGTTGGTTGTGACTCTGGGCCAGAACCACCTTTACTCACTTGAATATTGTTTGTGTGTTTGGCAAGGCAAGGAAGGAAACCATGTGTTAGAATGTGGCCGGTAATTGTGAGATTCTAAAAGCACCAGGTAGTAATAACTGATGAACTGAGAGTCCAAGACAGGGAGGTTAAGTGTTTTAAGTACTTCTCCAGCATTGACTGAGTCACTGTAGGCAAGTCACTTCATTTCCACCAGGCTAGACCTCAGTCTCCTGGTCTGTAAAATGAAGGAACTGGCAAAAATGATCCACATGTTTCTCTGTGTGTGTATATATATAGATGTTCATAAATTTTATATTTCCTCATATATAAACTTCAAATTTATATAGTACAGGTTTTTATAAGTATATATACACACACATTTTTTTTCAATACCTTCCAGACCAACGGCACTACCTATTAGGTTGGAGGCTACCTGGGCTCAGGTAGCCATTTATTAAGGAGACTTCGGGAAAACGGACCGGATGCTTTCTGCCACAGCGCCATCAGCGCCTCCGCCCTTGCCAGAGCAGCAGCTCTGCCCTCTCCCTCCAACACCTTCGCGGCTTCGGCGAGTCTCACCCCGGTTCCCCCCAGGTCCCCTTTCACGCGTTCGACCCGTCCCACGTCCCTGCGCGCAGGGGGCGCGGCCGGAGGGGAACTCACACTGTTTGCAAGACTCCTGGGGGCCGCCGCCCGGCTCCCCGCGCGCCCCACAGCCCAGCCCGGCCGGCTGCCGAGGCTGTTCCCCGTCGCGGCCCGCCTCCGGCGCCGCCACCGCGGTCACCACCACCGCTTCCTCCCGCCTCATGCCGCGGGGATCTTCTTCGCAGCCGGAGGCCCGGGGCCTTCTCGGCTCCGCCGCAGGCTGCCTGGGAACGCCCGGCGTCGCTGGTTACCATAGTGACTGCGGATCCTCGCGTCCCCAGGCGCTCTCCGCGAGCTTCTCCCAGGCCCCAGGGGTCCCGCGCGCCCAGGGTGGAGCTGAACTTAGGGAGCTGCGGTTACCTTCCGACCAAAATAGCCAAATCTCACGGCTGTTTCTCACTCCAGCGTCGCAGGAGTAGCTTAACTATTCCCAGTAGGGAAACAGAGACTCAGAAAAGCTAAGGAAATTAGCCGAAGTCACATGGCCCAAGAATAGATCACCACCTGGTACAGGTAAGGGTGGGAGCCCGTACTAGACAGGTGAGCTCAAGGTGAGGTCGCTAGTTCCACACAGCGTTGCGCTCCTCGCGTCCCACTCCCTGCTACGCACGATGTGCTCAAATAAATGAATGCTGAGGATCCCAAACTCTTGGGCGAAGTGGTTTTTAAACAACTCTTGTTTTCAAGCACTTTTATACTCACGATCTATTTCAATCTATATATATTAACTAATTTCACAGATGAGAAACTCAAATTCAGAGAAATTTGATCTGAGTAGCAAGTGGGGAAATCCAGAGCTTTATTTGGAGCACGAGGTTACTCTTGTTTTGTCTTTGCAGTCATTAACAAGTAAATTATGGCGTGTTGTTAATTTTATGAAGGCTAAATACGCATTATTTTACAGTCATTCTTCTACAACCTTGTAACCAAATACAGGGACCCCATCTGCCTCTATTTCATCCCAGAAGCAACCACTTCCATCCTTCTTGGCTTGATAATTTAGGATTTACGACCATAAAATGAAATGTTTATTTTGATGTTTCATGTTTTTCAATCTTAGGTATCATATGTTGATTTCCTACTTTGAAAGATAAGAATTTAGCTCTCCTTCATTATTCTCACCTCACATATACTTACTTCCCCCTCAAACTCCTAATATAAATAAACTGAAATTCTGGCTAGAGCATTTATATTACTGCCACTATGTTAACTCTTTTCATAGCTGAGCTATGTAATATCCTACAGTCAGTTTTCCTTTCTGCATAACCTTTTAACTTTCTGGAGTCAGTAACTGTCTTGGCTTTTAATTTGCTTGTTTTTTAATGTCCTTATCACTACTGAATTCCCAAACTCTTCCTCCTTGCATGAATCTACTAATATGCTCAAACACAAAAGGAATTCTGCCAATTTTATCTTTTTTAAAAAGTCCTGGGCTGGAGCACCTGGGTGGTTCGGTTCAGTCAGTTAAGCAAGTGGGACTCCTGGTTTCAGCTCAGGTCATGATCTCAGGCTGGGGAAATCGATCCCCACATGGGGCTCAGCACTCCTGGTGGAGTC
This sequence comes from Ailuropoda melanoleuca, assembly GCF_002007445.2. NCBI lineage: Eukaryota > Metazoa > Chordata > Mammalia > Carnivora > Ursidae > Ailuropoda > Ailuropoda melanoleuca. The sequence continues at coordinate 36,358,876 of NC_048225.1, forward strand.
TGCTTCAGATTCTCTGTCCCTCTCCCTCTGCCCCTCCAGCTTGTGCGCTCTCTCACATGTGTGTGCACGCTCTCTCTCTCAAATAAATTAAAAAACAAAACAAAAGTAAAACAAACAAACAAAATTTGCTGGGGTGCTTGCTCTCTAGACCTGTGGTTGCACAGCTGTTGTCTAGGGATTATGTCCCTCTGCCACCATGGCTCTCTCATGCATTGGATCCTTAGTTTTGTGTATCCCATCTTTTCTGTTTCTTGGTATACTTACTTATTTGGTGAAGTGTAGTCCCAGTAGATTGTTGAGAAATGGTGTGTGGGAGATAAAATGTCCAAGTCCTTCCAGGTTTGAAAGTGTCTAATTTCACTCTCTACTAATGTGGAAGTTTGGCTGGGTAAAGAACTTTAGATTGGAAATGATCTTTCCTCAGAATTTTAAGGTCATTGTACCATTGTCTTCAGGCATCCAGTGTTGTCTTAGAGAATTCTGCTGACATTCTAGTCCTTGCCCCTGGTACAGGCCCTTTTCTTTTTCTTTCTTTCTTTCTTTCTTTCTTTTTTTTTCTTTCTAGAAACTTGGAGGTTCATCTCTTTGTCCTCATTGTTTTCAAATTTCATGTGGATACATCTCAATATGGATAAAATTTTCATCCATTTTGGGGGACACTCAACAGATCATTTCAATCTAGAAATTCATGTCCTTCAGTTTAGAGAACTTTTCTTGAATTATTTTATTGCAACTTCTTTGTTTTCTCTGTTCTTTCTGGAACTCTTGTTATTTGTATGTTAGTGCTTCTGATTTGTCCTCTAATATTCTGATCTATTTTTCCTATCTCGTATGTCTATTTTTACACTATTTTCTAGGAGACTTCCTCAATATTATTTTCTAAATTCTGTTTTTCACTGCCACTATCATATTTTTGATTTCTCAGAGCTCTCTGAATATTCCTTTTTATAAAACGTCTTGGCCTTATATCATGCATACAATATCTTATGTCTCTGAGGATATCAATGATATACTTTATTTCCAGTGTTCTTTTCTTCTCGTATAATTGCTGCTTCTGCCAAGTTACCTATTCCTGTTTGTTTTGATCTCAGTAGCTTTCCTCAGTAGCTTTCAGAAGGTCCTTGACTGTCTTGCCTTATCTAGCAGTGGAAGATATGAATCTGTGCGTATGGTGGGGGTTATTAACTGGGGGTTTCACTGATGGGTGATCTGGACTATTCAGTATGGAACCCCTGATGTCAGTATTTGAAGTTCTTATCTCCTGAACTGCTCTGATGCTTCATGGAGTGAGTCCTCCAATCTCTCTGCTGGAGGCTAGTCTGGCGCCAGTGCCCTGGGAAGTAAGTGCGAGAGGACAACTCAGGGCTCAACGTGAAGGATGTAAATATTCATGAAATTCCCCTGTGCAGTATGGGGGTCCTGCCCTCAACTGTGCTTTGTACCTTCCAGTCTAGAGGGCCTCTGTTTGGCTTCCTCCAGAGAATTACCTCCACTCTTCTGCTGGGGTGGGAGTCAGCCATCTAGTTGCTCAGAATGGGGAAACTGGAGGTCTAATTGCTTTATTTTTATCGTGGTAAAATACACAGAAAATTTAACCATTTTTAAGCATACAATTCAATGGCACTAAGTATACTCACAGTGTCATACAACCATCACCACTCTCCATTTCTAGAACTTTTTTCATTATCCCAAGTAGAAACTCTGTACCCAACACAATAATTCTCAACTTTCCCCTCTCCGAACCCCTGATAAGCTCTAGTCTAGCTCCTGTCTCTATGAATTTGACCACTTTAGGTACCTCTATGAGTGGGATCATATTATTTTACCTTTTGTGTCTGGCTTATTTCACTTAGCATAATGTGGTTTTTTTTAAAGATTTATTTATTTATATGCGAGACAGAGAGAGAGAGAGTGGGGGAGGGGCAAAGGGAGAGAATCTTTCAAGCAGACCTCCCCCTGAGCACAGAGCTGGACGTGGAGCTCAATCCATGAGATCACGACCTGAGCTGAAACCAAGAGTTGATTCTTAACAGACTGAGCTACCCAGGCATCCCACTTAGCATAATGTTTTTAAAGGTCATCTATGTCATAGCATATATGAGAACTGCATTCTTTTTTAAGGTCGAATAGTATTCAGTTGTATAGATATACCACATTTTCTTATTTATCTGTTGATGGATGTTTGGGTTGTTTCTACCTTTGCCAGTTTTCAATAATGCTGCAATGAGCATTGACATACAAGGTATCTATTTGAGTTCCTGCTTTCAATTCTTTTGAGTGCATATCTAAAACTGGAATTGCTGAATCATATGGTAATTCCATGTTTAACTTCTTAAGGAACCATCAAACTTTTTCAAGCGGTTACACCGTTTTACATTCTCAACAGCAATGCACAAGGGTTCCAGTTTCTCTACATCCTTGCCAACCCTTGTTACCTTCCTTTTTAAAAAAAAAAAATAATAATAGCCAACTATCCTAGTTAGTGTGAAGTGGTATCTCTTTATGGTTTTGATTTGCATTTCTCAAAGGACTAGTGATGTTGAACATCTTTTCATATGCTTATAGGATTTCTATATATCTTCTTCAAAGAGATGTCTATTCGAGTATATTGCTTGTTGGATTCTTTGTTGTTGAGTTGTAGGAGTTCTTTATATATTTTAAATATTAATGTCTTATCAGATGTGTGACTTGCAAATATTTTCTCCTATTCCGTGGGCTGCCTTTTCCTTTTATTGATAATGTCCCTTGAATTTAAAAAGTTTTAATTTTGATGCAGTCCCATTTATCTGTTTTTCCATTTAATGTTTTTGCTTTTGGTGTCACACCCAAGAAACCACTGCCAAATCCAATATCATGAAGATTTCTCCCCATATGCTTTCTTCTAAGAGTTTTATAATTTTAGCTCTTACATTTAAGCCTTTGACCATTTTGAGTTAATTTTTGTATTAACATTACAGTATGATATATGAGTCTAACTTTATTCTTTTGTATGTGGATAACCAGTTTTCCCAGCACCATTTGTTGAAAAGACTGTTTTTTCCTCCATTGAATTGTGTTGACACCCCTGTCAAAAGTCAATGGCCCCAGGGAAATTCAAATCAAAACCACACTGAGATACCACCTCACGCCAGTTAGAATGGCAAAAATTGACAAGGCGGGAAACAACAAATGCTGGAGAGGATGTGGAGAAAGGGGATCCCTCTTACATGGTTGGTGGGAATGCAATTTGGTACAGCCACTTTGGAAAACAGTGATCCCTCTTACACGGTTGGTGGGAATGCAAGTTGGTACACCCACTTTGGAAAACAGTGTGGAGGTCCCTTAAAAAGTTAAAAATTGAGCTACCCTATGATCCAGCAATTGCACTACTGGGTATTTACCCCAAAGATACAGACATAGTGAAGAGAAGGGCCATATGCACCCCAATGTTCATAGCAGCATTTTCCACAATAGCTAAATTGTGGAAGGAGCCAAGATGCCCTTCAACAGATGACTGGATTAAGAAGTTGTGGTCCAGGGGCGCCTGGGTGGCACAGCGGTTAAGCGTCTGCCTTCAGCTCAGGGCGTGATCCTGGCGTTCCGGGATCGAGCCCCACATCAGGCTCCTCTGCTATGAGCCTGCTTCTTCCTCTCCCACTACCCCTGCTTGTGTTCCCTCTCTCGCTGGCGTCTCTATCTCTGTCCAATAAATAAAAAAATCTTTAAAAAAAAATTCAATATTTTGAAAAAAAAAAAAAAGAAGTTGTGGTCCATATATACAATGGAATATTACTCGGCCATCAAAAAGAATGATTTCACAACATTTGCAGCAACATGGATGGGACTGGAGGAGATAATGCTAAGTGAAATAAGTCAAGCAGAGAAAGACAATTATCATATGGTTTCACTCATTTATGGTACATAAGAAATAGGAAGATCAGTAGGAGAAGAAAGGGAAGAAGAAAGGGGGAGTAAACAGAAGGGGGAATGAACCATGAAAGACTATGGATTCTGGGAAACAAACTGAGGGCCAGTGCGGGGGAGGGGAATTGGGATAGGCTGGTGATGGGTATTAAGGAGGGCATGTATTGCATGGTGCACTGGGTGTTATATGCAAGTAATGAATCATGGAACATTACATCAAAAACTAGGGATGTACTGGGCACCTGGGGTAGCGCAGTCGTTAAGCGTCTGCCTTCGGCTCAGGGCGTGATCCCGGCGTTCCGGGATCGAGTCCCACATGGGGCTCCTCTGCTGGAAGCCTGCTTCTTCCTCTCCCCACTCCCCTGCTATGTTCCCTCTCTCGCTGGCTGTCTCTCTGTCACATAAATAAATAAAATCTTAAAAAAAAAAAAAACTAGGGATGTACTGTATGGTGACTATCATAACATAATAAAAAATTATTATAAAAAAAAGAAAAAGAAAAAAAAAAGTCAATGGTCCATAAATGTGAGGGTTTATTTCTGGATTCTCAGTTCTATTCCATTGATCTATATGTCTATCCTTGATTAACAGTTTTCTAGTAAGTTTTGAAATCAAAAAGTGTGAGGCCTCCAACTCCGTTTTTTTTTTTTTAAGACTTTTTGGCTCTTTTGGGTTCCTTGCATTTCCATATGAATTTTAGGATCAGCTTATTGATTTTTGTAAAGAAGTTACCTGGAATTTTGGAAGAGATTGCACTGAATCTGTAGATCAATGTGGAGAATGTAACCATCTTAACAATAAGTGTTTTGATCCATCAGTATAAGTTGTCTTTCCTTTTATTTAGTGCTTCTTTAATTTCTTTCAATAATGTTTTGTAGTTCTCAGAGCAAGAGTTTTGCACTTTTGTTAAGTTTATTCCAAAGTATTTTGTTCTTTTTGATTTTTTTTGTATATAAAATTGTTTTCTTAACTTAATTTTCAGTTTGCTCATTGGTCCTTTTAGAAATGCAATTATTTCTTGTATTTTGATCTTATATCCTGGAGTGTTGTTGAACTCATTAGTCTTAATAGATTTTCAGTGAATTCCATATGATTTTCTATATACAAGATTATATCATCTGCAAATAGAGATACTTTTACTTCTTTTCCAATCTGGATGCCTTTTATTTTATTTTCTTGCCTAATTGCCCTGGCTAGAGCCTCCAGTACGATGTTTAATAGAAGTGGTGAGAACAGACATCCTTGTCTTGACTTGATCTTAGATTGAAAGCAGTCTTTGACCACTAAATAGGTTAGTTTTGAGTTTTTATAGATGTCATTTATCAGGTTGAGAAAGTTCTCTTCTACTCCTAATCTGTTGAGTGTTTTTATCATGAAGATTAGCAATAATTCTTTGGTGTTTTTTTTTTATTTCAGTGGTTGCTTTAGTGTTTACGGTATATATCTTTAACTTTTCATGTGCTACCCTGAAGAGATACTATATCTCTTTACATATAGCTTAAGAAACTTTCATCTCTCCCCTTTCAGCCATTATATAATTATCACATATATTTTACTTTTAGATGTTATAAACTCTGTAAAAAAATGATAACATTGTTGTTTAAATAGTCAATTATCTTTATTTTAAAAGATTTTATTTATTTAATAATTCAAGAGAGAGAGTGTGCGTGAGTGTGAAGAGGAGCAGAGGGAGAGGGAGAGAGAGAAAATACTAAGCAGACTCCGCACTGAGTGCACGGCCCATTGCAGGGTTCAATTTCAGGAGCCTGAGGTCATGACCTGAGCAAATCAAGAGTCAAATGCTCAATTATCCTTTTAAATATTTATTTTATAAGTTTGTATTATAACATTTACTTGTAAAATCAATCTATGAGACCAATCAATGTTTGGACAATCACAAACATTTGTAATTAACCACCTTAACCATTTTTAAGTGTTAAGTATCTTTACATTGTTGTATAACAGATCTCTGGAATTTTTTCATAATGCAAAACAGAAACTCTACACCCATTGAACAACAAGTCCTATTTCTCCTTTCCCCCAGCTCCCGGCAACAACCATTCTAATTTCTGTTTCTGAGTTTGAATGCTTTATATATCTCATATAGTATGCATAATGTCCTCAAGGTTCATCTCTATTGTAGCATGTGACAGGATTACCTTCTTTATAAAGGCTCAATAATAATCTTTTTTTTTTGAAGATTTATTTATTTATGTGAGGAGGGGAGGGGCAGAGGGAGAGGGACAGAAATCCTGAAGTAGACTCCCTGCTGAGTGCAGAGTCTGACACGGGGCTCCATCCCAGGACCCTGAGATCACGACCTGAGCTGAAATCAAGAGTTGGACACTTAAATCCTGAGCCACTCAGGTGCCCCAGCCTTAATAATATTCTATTTTATGTATATGCTACATTTTCTTTATTTCTTTATATATATAGGTATATATATATATATAGGTATGCATATATGTATATATATAGGTATATAACATTCATCTGTCGATGAACACTTGGGTGCTTCCGCCTCTTTGCTGTTGTGAATATTGATATAATGAACGTGGATGAGCAAATATCTCTATATATTCTGGATTTAATTCCTTATCAGATATATGATTTGCAAATATTTTGTTCCATTCTATAGGTTTCCCTTCTACTTGAAACTCCTTCAGATTTCTATTATCTATCTTCTGTGTATTGATTTTTCTTTCCTCATCCCTATACTGATTGTTCCATTTCTATTCAAAAATATGTAAAATCCTTCCCTTGGCCATACTAAATATCCCAAGTTTATATGATTCTACTTCTTTTCCTTTGTGGCCTATGTTCTTGACAAGATAATTCACATTTGGTCTCCAGTTGCTTACCCAATTCACTTCTTTTATTTTTATTTTTTTAATAATTTTTTTATTATATTATGTTAGTCACCATACAGTACACCCCTAGTTTTTGATGTAAAGTTCCATGATTCATTACTTGCGTATAACACCCAGTGCACCATGCAATACGTGCCCTCCTTACTACCCATCACCAGCCTATCCCATTCCCCCAGCCCCCTCCCCTCTGAAGCCCTCAGTTTGTTTCCCAAAGTCCATAGTCTCTCATGGTTCATTCCCCCTTCTGTTTATCCCCCCTTCCTTCTTCTCTTTCTACTCCTACCGATCTTCCTACTTCTTATGTTCCATAAATGAGAGAAACCATATGATAATTGTCTTTCTCTGCTTGACTTATTTCGCTTAACATTATCTCTAATTCACTTCTTTTATTTCCTGTATTCTGTTTCCACTCTCACCACTATTGAATTTAGTCTCTTATAGGTCACCAAGTACCTCCCAATCTCCAAATCAAGTCGGGCTTTTTAATGTCTCTTGACCTCTCTAATAGCATTTGACAATGCTTTATGACCCATTTTTATTGAAAGTCTCCTCTTGGTTTCCAAAACTGCCCATTTTCCTGGCTTTCTGCCTACTTCTCTAGCAGTCGTGTCCCCATTGCTGTCACCATTCTTTTCAGAATTCCAAATTCATCAATGCAGATGTTCCTTCAAGTTCTCTCTTTGTTCTTTTCTCTTTTTGCTAGTTTATTCAATTCCAACACTTTAATTATCACCTTAAGGTGCAGTGCCTTTTAAATATCTACAGATTCAATCTTTATCCTGACTCCAATCCTGCATTACTAACTGCTGACTGAACATCACAGTCATAAAACTTTGGAGCAGTGAGAAGCCTAGAGATCAGCCAGTTCAACAGACTTCAGACTGTTCCACAGGACCCACAGGATTTGCTGGGGACCAAGCAAGTGCTCCTTTATCTCAGGCAGCTCCACTTCTTTCTGCATTGTTTTTTCACTTCATACAAGTTTATTGAATGTTTCCTTAATGTCCTATAGACATTAAAAGGATAGTAAGAAAATATTATGAATAATTTGATGCTAGTAAATTTGACAACTTAAATGAAGCAGACAAATGACTTAAAAAACACAACTTGGCCAAAATGGACACAAGAAGAAATATAACCTTAATTGAAGTAATTATAGAAACAGAACTATTAAAGATGTTGAGTTCAAATTAAAACCTGTCCCACAAAGAAAACCTGAAGTCTCACTACTAAATTCTTCCAAATATTTAAGAAAGATATAACACCAATCCTATCCAATTCTTCCAGGAGTTAGGAAAAAATGTTAGCACTTCTCAACTCACCTTTATACCCAAAATCTGAAAGAATATTACAAAAAAGTAAAAATATAGGACAATCTACCTCATGAAGATTGATTCAAATATTAAATTAAATATTAGCAAAACAACCCAACATGTTAACAAAAAAAGGTTAGCACATTGTAATAAAGTGATTGTACTAGGAATGCAAGGTTGGTTTAACATTTGAAAATCAAGCAACATAATTTACTGCATTAAGAAAATAGAAGAAAGACAAAGGAAGAAATTAAACTGTCATATTCTGTCACCACGATTTACATAAAGAAAATTCAAATGAATATACAGATAACCTATTAGAATTAATAATTCTATTAAGGTCACTGGACACACAGTCAATAAAGAAAAGTAAATTTAAAAAGTTAATTTATGTACAGAAACAAATAAATATTATGCTAAGCAAAATAAATCAAAGAAAAACAAATATCATATGGCTTCACTCATATGTGGAATTTAAGAAACAAAACAGATGAATGTAGGGGAAGGGAAGGAAATATAAAGTAAATAAAGTAAGTAAGTAAGTAAGTAAGTAAGACAAAATCATAGAGGGAGGCAAACCATAAGAGACTCTTAAATATAGAGAACAAACTGAGGCTTGCTGGAAGAGAGGTGAGTGGGGGTATGGGCTAAATGGGTGATGGGCATTAAGGAGGGCGCTTGTTAGGATGAGCACTGGGTGTTATATGTAAGTGACTAATCACTAAATTCTACTCCTGAAACCAATACTATGCTATATGTTAACTAACTTGAATTTAAAAATAAATACATAAATAAATCATATTCAAGAATTGAATGGGGGGATGGCTGAACTATGTGATGGGGATTAACGAGTACACTTATGATGAGTACTGCATAATGTATAGGGTTCTTGAATCACTATATTGCACACCTGAAACTAATATAATATTGTGTGTGAACTATACTGGAATTAAAAATTTTAAAAACTTGATAAAAATAAATTTTAAAAAATTATAATTCAACATTATAATCATGTTAATTCTCCTCAAACTGATCTATAATATAACTCCAATCTCAATCTCAATTGTTTTAAAATAGAAACTTACAAAGACATTCTCATATTGAAGTGTACATGCAAAGGGCCAAGAATGGCAAAAAAAACAAAAACAAAACCCTTGAAGAATAAAAACAAAGTTGGAACATTTACACTACCAGATAGCAAGGCTTACTATTCATGCTACAGAATTAAAACTGTGGTACTGAAGGACAGAGAGATCAACAGAAAAAAATAGAGTCTAGAAACAGCTCCAATCATATATGGTCACTAGATATATGACAATATACATACAGCTATTTAAACAACAACAACAAACATGGTGACCGTAACAAGGATTGGGAGGATATGGAGCAACTGGAACTCTAATTCCTTGCTGCTATGAGTGTAAATTGGTACAACCCCTTTGGAAAACAGTTTCAGCAATTTTTATTAAAGCTGAATATAGGTATACTCTGTTGCCTGGCAGTCCTAACACTAGGATACAAGTTTACAAAAACCTATACTGTGTACACCCCAGTCATATCCTAGAATGTTTATGCCAGCCCCATTTGTAAAGGCCCCAAGCTGGAAACAATTCAAAGGCCCTTCAAAAGACAGCAATAAATACATTATTGTGTGTTCATATAAGGAATACTCCACAGCAGTGGAAAGGGACAAACCCCTGCTATGTACAAAAATATGAATGAATCTCACAGATGTAAGGTTGAGTGCATGAAGCAAACAAAAATATATACAATAAATAGTTCTGTTTACATAGGCAGAATGAAATGATGGTGATAGAAGTTAGGGTGGTGGTTACCTTTGAAGGAGCTCTGAAAGGGAGCACAAGGTAGACTTTTGGGGTGCTGGTTACGTGGGTACGTTCACTTTGTAGAATTCACCAAGATTTCTGAACTTTCCTCTGTTTTCTATACTGCTACAGAGTTACACAAAAATGAAGCATATTTTAGTTAGAAAAAATTAGTCTGGAAATATTTTTATTCTTAAAAAACAATGTGGTACATTTTGATCACATAATAAAGAATTATGCAATTACTGTTTTCTTTTCTGTTTCCAATAAAATCTTGGGGGTAATTGTCAATTGTAGTACCATATTAATTTCCGTCTTCCTCCTAAATGGCTTTGGATTTTCTATTTCTCTTACTATATGTATGTTTTCAATTATGTTACCACCTCAAATCTTCTCGGGAATCAATTTCTGATGAAAATAAGTGTAATACCTACTATTTTATCTTGGAATTGTGGTTACCATTTTTCTTTACTTTTTAAATTTTATTTATTTATTTATTTTAAGATTTTTATTTATTTATTTGACAGAAATAGAGACAGCCAGTGAGAGAGGGAACACAAGCAGGAGGAGTGGGAGAGGAAGAAGCAGGCTCATAGCGGAGGAGCCTGATCCCAGAACGCTGGTATTACGTCCTGAGCTGAAGGCAGACGCTTAACCACTATGCCATCCAGGCACCCCTCTTTACTTTTTTTAATTCCAAAAAACTAAAAATGAACAACAAAACCAGGATGCTTAGACCTTTTTTCAATTACATGTAAAAGACCAACATGTCCACTAGATGGAGGCAAACCCCAAGACTAAATTTTTCTTGTAAAAAGTTAAATATTTTATTTAATGTAAAAACATACAGACTTTAGCAAAGAAATAAAAGCTTAATATATTACCAGAGTTAATATATTGCTTTGTATTACTTAATGGTATATTAGTAAAAGCTAGATGGATCAAGTTTCATATTCTGTGTTTAATTTTACAGATTTTAAGCATATCTCCGGAAGTCACCTCAGTCTATCTTCCGCTTAGTAAACAGGGCAATTGAATAAAGCAATGGATGTTTAATGTTATTGTTTTTTCTTCAGAGAATGAGATGCTATAACCATTTTGATTTGCTATTCTAGATTCTAACAGTCCTCGTCTAAATTATTTAAAAAGCCAACAAAGTCGTTCTTATAGTAACTAAGCCATCTTTCAAATTTGGTGAATGCTATCAAATGGACTAATTATTTTAAGGTAATTATTTTGTTTCCTACTCTATCATTTAATGGAGAAAACATTCCTTCCTGTTATAAAGGGCTTTTTGCTTGTGATTGTAAAATTCCAGTGAATTGGCGACATCCTCCCCTCCCCGCCTCCTTTTTCTTCTTGTTCTTCTCCTCCCCCTCCCCCTCACCTCCCTAACCCCCTTCTTCTCCCCCTTCCCCCCCTTCCCCTCCCCATCCTTCTCCTTCTTCTTCTTCTGCTCCTTCTTCTTTGACTCACAGGACTCTGCAGTGCCCAGAAAGTTACACCCCTAGAATTCAGTGAAGAGGATCTCATATGCCCCTGCTTGCTATGGAAAATAACACAAGGATGAAACTAGTCATCTCTGGATACCTACTTTTAAAAATCGACTTTATTAAAATATAACTTATGTACAAAAACCTACATTTCATTTAAAGAATACAATTAATGACTTGGACAGTTGCATACATCTGCAAAACTACCGCCACAAACAAGATATAGAACATTTCCATCTCCTCTGAAAGATTCTTCCTGCCCTTTTGCAATCCAACTTCTGTCCCTGTCGCCAGGCAACCACTGCTCTGCTGTGTATAGAGTTAATTTTTCCCCCAAGTGGATATTCAATTGGAACACAGCACTATTTCTTTAAGATAATTTCCTACTGCAATCCTTGGCAACTTTGTCAAAAATTAATTAACCATTTATATCTGGATCTGTTCCTAGACTCTCTTCTTTCCTACTGATTTACATGTCTATCCAATACCACACTGTCTTGATACTGCTGTTTCGTAGTTCGTTTTGAAATCAGGTTGTATAAATCCCCCAGCTTTGTTGTTCTTTTTAAAAATTGCTTTCGCTCTTATGACTTAGGAACTGATTAATGTTTTATGCCATAAAATGAAATTTGCTCCTAATAAGGGTAATTTTTACGTCCCCAAACACTACCATAAATAAACTAACAAAACAATTTAAAGGAAAGTGGAATTTTTGTTGTGATTATTTGATAGACTAATTGGTGGTACATGGATATTAAGATTCAAGGACACCACAGATGAAAAGCTGTATTTGAACATGAGCTTTCTGGAAACGTAGTTCATCACAATGGGTCATTTACTTAACCTCCATAAGCCCAAGAGACTTGTACAAGGGCAACTCAAAGGTTATCGTGGGGCTCACATGAGATGTTAGTGAATGCCTATAGCACAGATGGCATACAGCAAGCACTCAATTGTTAGCTATTAATATTATCACAGTGTTTTGGTGTATCACATCTTGGACATGTAAGAACTTTTGTAAACAAGATCAGATGAGACTATGTCACTTGAGCATTACATAAAAGATGATTGGGAAAGGCTGATGATCAGATGTGAATTTTTTTTTACATTGATTTTGACACATTTCATCTTGGAATTAATTTTTAAGGTAAAAGTAATTGCCAAAAAATTATACCATATTATTTTTATATGTAAGTACCAAACTAAAATTTTAGGTCTGTAATGACATTAAGAGATTATCTGCTGTTTTCCGAGCTGTTTACACTTGGAAGCTGCTAACTCCCTCCTCATTTCTTTCTTCTCTGAAAGAAGGCGTTGGCTTCTCTTCTCCCTTCCAGAAGTAAAAAGCCTGTGTATCTACCTAAGAGCATTTTATCCAGCAATGCAATAAAAAATTTACAGTTATAATGGTGCAACCTATTAAAAAGCAGGATTTGATTATTATACCCATTAATATCCAGAAGTTAGAATTTCCCTAAAAATAAACTCATCTGAATAAAGGAGTAAGTCTCCTAGAAGCCAAAGCTGGGAGTAGGAAGTGGACTGTTTTTATGAATGATACTCAGTATTGAAGAGTTTTCTTTTTTTTTATTGCATGTTTTATCCCAATTTTTGAATGTGTTCAAAGAATCTCATTAGTAAAACACTAAAAATTTAAAATAGAATCAATGATGATCTAATTCTTGAATATATACTGGTGAATATTTGGACTATAAAGAAAACATGTACATCAAATAAAATTTAATTACGGGGTGCCTGGGTGGCACAGCGGTTAAGTGTCTGCCTTCGGCTCAGGGAGTGATCCCAGCGTTATGGGATCGAGCCCCACATCAGGATCTTCCGCTATGAGCCTGCTTCTTCCTCTCCCACTCCCCCAGCTTGTGTTCCTTCTCTCGCTGGCTGTCTCTATCTCTGTCGAATAAATAAATAAAATCTTAAAATAAAATAAAATAAAATTTAATTACATTCTAATAAAACAACATTGAGGCTGGCCAAACTACGAAATCTTCTGCCTTATGTACAGCAGGGAACACTTGACAATGTCTGGACACATTTGTCACAACTGGGGAGAGGGGCAGACGGTACTGCTGGCATCTAATAAGTCAAGGCCAAGAATGCTGCCTAACGTCCTCCGATGCACAGCATGCTACCTACAACAAAGAATTATTTGGCTCCAATGTCAATAATGTGAGGAACGCTGACATTCAGCTACTTTTCTAGATGGGACCCAAAACCTTCTTATTGTGTCCAAGGGCACAGACTAAAATCAAGAGTGGATAAGGACCCTAATACCTTTTTCTCCCATTTGATTCTTCTTATAGGCTTAGCATATCTTCAAATAAAAAACATGCAAAAGTATGTCAAAGCAAATCTGAGCTCTAGTGCTTTTTTCTGGTATGTGCCCTGAAGGATCTGATTTTTGTATCCGGTTTTAATGTGATTCTCCCAACAGAGCTGTGTCTTGGTCCTAGAGTTGGCCCGTTCAATCAGGATATGTTTTCTTCATGAATTATTACATCAAGGTTTGAAAATACTGATAGGCACTTGATTTTTTAAAGAAAGGCAGGTTCATTTTCTTTTTTTTTTTTTTAAAGATTTTATTTATTTATTTATTTATTTGAGAGAGAGAGCACTAGCGGGGGGAGGGTAAAGGGAGAGGGAGAAGCAGACTCACTGCGGAGCAGGGAGCCCGATGCGGGGCTAGATCCCAGGACCCTGGAATCAATGACCGGAGCCGAAGGCAGCCGCTTAACTGACTGAGCCACCCATGCGCCCCTTGGTTTGTTGTCGTTGTTGTTGTTGTTGTTTGTTTCGATTCCTAAAAATCGTCCCTGTTTAAGACATCTGTGTCCGAAACGGAACTCCAGTGACTGCTCAGGAGACAGTGCTCCTTATTGACTCACGTTAACTCTCCAATGATGTTTGCCTAATTTTCAAAGACTGTACGTCTAGTCGATGACAGGGTGAATATACGTGATGAAGAAAAGAAAAAGAAACAAATTAGGTAGCTGCTTTTAGATTTTATATTTATTTCATAAAGCGGATTTGCTAGCCTACAAATCCTGCTCCTCTGAGACCCACCGGCAAATGTGGCCATGTCATTAAATTCATAATGATGGCTATTAGATGTACCTAAGTGTTGACTGGATAATCAGTGATAAGCCAAATATGAGTGTTTTTGTGCTTTTATTCCATTTGCTCAACATTAATAAGACTCAGCCTGAAAGGGGGAAAAATTAGGTATGAATTTAGAGGAACTCAGGTAATAGGCATTGAGGAGCTGTATACAGAACAAAAAATAAGCCACTCTCAGCTTCTCAGACCTGGATACAGGAAAACACATTTTCTCTCAGAATCTCATTTCCTCTCAGTCCTTGTAATTATTTGCTAAAAACCTTTTTTTTTTTTCTTTTCTTATTCCTTGGGGTTTTTTTTTCCTTCAGTCGGGAGACCTCTGATGCCTGAAAGGGACCTTTGAAAATGGGATAAACAGTGTTTCCAGGAATGGAGGTGTTTGGATTTTGTCATAATAGGTGCCAATGAATAGAAATAAATGAATGTTTTTATACCCACAGAATAAAGACTCTAAATCCCATAACCGTGGTAGGTTGTGGGTCAGAAAGCTCCCTGGAGAAGCATAGATAAGCAAAGCCAACTCATTTCACTGTAAGCCTGTGAACTATGATGTGTTCCTTGAATAATGCCATTCACTTTTCCTTAGGCACATAAGCAAATCAAAATTAAGCCCATAGTTATGAAAGACAGATTTAAAAAAAAAAAGTCTTTGGATAAACTCTCTCAGATTAGAGAAAATTGTGTTTGCAAACTGAGTTGTTTTTTTGGGGGGGGTTTCCTTCTTAAAGCAAACTGGAAGGTACAGGTAAGTAAAAGAGTCAAAAGCATGATTAATGAATGCATTCTGTGGATAGGAAACACTAGTAAATACTAAGGGAAGTACAAAGGAAGCAAACAATACAAATTCGTCCCTGAGAGATGGAAGGGATTTCTCTTAAATGTGGAGTTTGCTCCTCAGTTCTGGTTGAATGATGAGTGAAACCAAGGGAGTAGTGAGTCACATCTCAGCTCCTTATCATAAATGAGGAGGCCTCTTTGGTCCCTTAAGGGGAAAGCTTACATCAAATCATGGATGCAACTCACTCCAAAGTAAGAAAGGAGCCATGGACTCTGTGACTTTCAGGTAAGCAGGTAGCTTGTTTAGCAGTCTGCTAGGCTAGGTGGGGTCCTATTCTATTGTCATTGCCTGTCAGCTGTACCTGTCATTTGGTATCCCTAAACTGGGTCACCTTTTTTTTTTTTTTAAGAAAGAGTGTGCATGTGCACACACATGGGAAGGGGGAACGGGCAGAGGGAGAGGGAGAGAATCTTGAGCAGTCTCCACACCCAGCACAGAGCCCCACACAGGGCTTGATCTCATCTCCCTGAGGTCATGACCTGAACCAAAATCAAGTCAGGTGCTTAACCGACTGAGCCATCCAGGCACCCTGGGCCCAACACATTCTGCCAAATCCCTTGCATTATAGACACTGATACTGTGAAACTGAGGCATCCCCTAGCCAGAGATCACAGAATTAAAGCTCTCCTAATTCTTGAATCCTGTTTGTCATGATGATTCAGTTCATACATTAACTTTCGAGATGATTCAATTTTTTTTAACCCCAAAACCACAGAACATATTTGATTAAATAACATTATTAGTTAGTCTAGAGTTACTGGATCACATGGGCTGGCTCCAAAAGTCAAACCTTGGTGAATATGTAACTGAAGAAAAGGCCCATTGGTTTAGTTTCCTTCCCATAGCATGTCAGCTCTGATAGTAAGAGAAAACCGTTTGGGAATAATCACAGAGAGGCTAGATAGTCAGTGGGAAACTCCTGCTGGAGACAGAAAGTAGTTGCTCAATCAATGTACGCTCAATGAATACACAGATTATGGATCCGAGGAAGACATGTGCTGGTAAAAAAAAAAAAAAAAGAATTGGTGCCATTTTTGTTGTTCAAAACTTTTATTTTTTTTTTTCTGAATATTTATGCCTGTGTCACCATCCACACTGTGGCTTTTTATAGCCTGAGCCACTTTGTGGTTCTAGCCCCAATATAATCACCATCCCTTTACTGTTAGAATTCCTTTTCCCTTGTCTCTTTGCCTTTGTACGATTTGTATAAAAGGAGGACCTTGGAAAATCAATACTTCCTGTGAACTAGAGAGACCATCTGAGCAGTGCCCCGAAAAACAGGATTAGGCAGGTAAAACCAGTTGGCGAGCAGATATATTAGGATCTCTTGGACCAAGGTAGAGTTGTGTGCATGTCTAAAAGGTCATGCTGACTCACCAATGGAAGAAGGATCATGTGGGTTGACCAGGGTGAGGTAGGACTGTCCACAGGATTGTGTGAACTGTGGTAGCGGAGGCAGTATATAACATTCACGGATTAAACTCTTCAGCTGACTACTTTGCTGAAAATGGTCTATGCTCTAAAAGACAAAGATCTAAACTTTTTAAATGTTTCTTTAAACTTCTGACAATTCAAGCCACTAATAAGTTAGTTCTGATGGTTTAAAATGAAAGCAAATGGCTACAGTGATGTAGAGATGGCTGAACTGCACCAGTATACTTGAGATTTTTAAATCAAATTCGAGTTACCTCACCTTATAAAAATACATGTCAATATACTAAATACTCCACAAAGATCCAGGATGGGGGATATTTAAAAATACACTTCTCTTGGATCAGCACCAAAAATATCATTAGTTTTCTGTACAACCCGTTACAAGTTTTTGAGTATAAGTGTGTTAAAATTATTTCTGATAAAAATTACAAAGTCCACATAGATCGGCGAAGATATATCCAAACAACTTTCAAATACATTTTGACATCAAGGTTAGGCATTTCACCTGGAAGGGCATTAGAATGTGTACCACTGAATTTCTATTGTAAAACTTTTGATGTCAACTTTGTATCATGGGGCTATTTCCTATCTCACACAAAGGAGGCACTGGTACTTGGAAACTTAAGAAAATTATTAGAACCGTTGTGGCTGAGGTGAAGAATTTGTGCAGCCTTCCACAATTTCAAAGAGGTAGTGATAGATACTTGTTCGCCTGGCAATATCAAAGGCAGTCTCTTCCAAGTTGTTCTTCAGACCTGGTTTGATGTAGCGGTTCATCAGGAGAAGCTCCAGGGTATCTTTGCTGTCCCTGTTCCCGGCAGCGAGATGTAAGGGCGTCAAGAGGCCTTTTGTCTGGGCGTTAATATCTGCGTCATGCTGGAGTAAGAAAGAAGCTACTCTGGTATTATTCCACTTACAAGCACTGTGCAAGGGTGTCCAGCCATCCACAGTCACCGCGTGGACATCTGCCCCTTGGGCAATCAGCTCACGCACCACATCTAAGTGTCCACTGTAGGCTGCTCGATGAAGAGGGGTATATTCATCCTCATCTCTCGTGTTCACATGAGTGGCCTTTTCGGACAGTAGTCTCCGCACTGTAGTAAGCTGAGAAGGAAAAGGGATCTTTTCAAAACCCAACTTGACCCAAAACAGTAAATGAAGAAGATTAAACTGTCTAGTGGTGGTAAATTTATTTAAGTTCCATAAAAACTTAGCAGATGACTTTAAGAAAAAAATGATTTAAGATTTCTTTTGGGGGCAGAGAGGGCCACAGACTTAAGAATGAACAAGTTAGTGTTGATCACACTCTTGCTTCTAAGAATGTGACTCTCTGAATATCAAATATCAATATTGAATGTATGACTACCATACATTTACTCCTGGTCCAATTAAGGCCCATTGCATAAAAGCTTTAGTTCTAGATAAGTAATACAGACTATAATTGTATTTAATATTTTATACTTCATTAGTGAAAACATAATAACTGATTTTTCTACAGTAGGATTATCGCACCAATATACATAGTACATAAAACTTTGAAAAATAAACCTCTTTATCTGAAGAATACAATGGTAACAAGGAAATCTAGAGAGTAAGCTCAATTCCTTCAAACTAAAACAATTTTAGAAACATGTTTTCAGGAAGTGATTTTTCAATTTGGTCGTTGGATCTCTGGTGGGATGCAGTATATTCCTGGGTGAAAAAGTTATCCAAACATGCAAGACTTTTTAGGTATTAATTTACTACCACTGACATGGAAGAACTTAGTAAAATGTACACGTGGCTGAGTGGGAAAAATACATTTGATGATGCTACTTAGATGATATTGGGCAAATTAATATTCCTGAATCCCATTTTCTTAAACTGTAAAAGGGAAGAATATTACTTATCTTGTGGGGATATATGAGGATTAAATCAAATAATGTAGTAAAGCACATGGTATAGTCGGTATTCAAAACAACATGTTAATTCCCATCCTCCCTCTTCTAAATGATAGTTGTCTCTAGGATGATCTTAATGACTGAATATAAACGATTTAAAAATATAGGTGATTTCTTGCTAACTTTATAATTATCCCTTAAACTTCCAAATAACACCCAATAATATGCTTTGTGACTTACTATGTCCTTTCATGGACATTGCCTCATTCGATCCTCAAATCCTGTATAAAAGATACAGGTATTATCATGGCCACTTTTATAGGTAGGAAAATAGAGGTTCAGGAATGGTAGGATTGCCCAAAGTTACAAACCAAATAGAGGTTCAGGGACATGTCTTCTGGCTCTGAAGCCAATACTTTTCCTACTATATGATGGTTTCCTCTTTTTTTTTTTTTACCCGATTTTTTTCCGCAGCCCAAAGAAGCAATTTGCTTGGATCTTTCTCCATCTTTTTTTCTTGCAATTGATACCACTCTTCAGTTTTTTCATCTTGCTCCTCGTCTTCGTCAGAATTCCCTACCCAGAGACTTTGGGTACCAGTGGGAATAAGGTGTCCATGTGTTTCCAACAATTCAAGTTGGTTAAAGTGTTCAGAAAAGTCCAAGGAATTTTCTGGGTCTGGTTTTCTATCATCATTTACTTTCCCTTTTTCCATTTTTACTATCACACTAAATACAAAACATTTCAAATGCCAGGGTATAAATAATCTTTCTAGAGATGAATTATGTCTGCTGTATTTTATCCATCAAGATCTGGAAACACAAACACAAAAATTATTAGCAAGACAGTAACTGTTTATCAACAGCACAGATAAATCTTGCAAACATATACAATAAACCCTGCTAAACTTTTTGGTTTTATTGGTAGTCTTTACATTCTCTAAATACCAGAGCTGAGATTTGTTATCTACACCTTTAACGGTTAAAACTCCTTATTTTTTTTTGTTTTGATACTATTGTATTATACTAAGAGTGATAAATGCAGAATTAAAAAGACAGGCACATTCATGATTTTTATAAACTAGACACATAGATGATGTAGAGCAGAAACAAAAACTTTTAGTTTCTAATAAATTACTTCAAAGAATCAGGCATTCTTAGAGATGGGATAGCCCCAAGGACATCTGTGAATCAGGCATTCTTAGAGATGGAATAGCCCCAAGGACATCTGTACAAATCTCTCATCAATGCAGATATCTTCATTATAACATCTATAACTATCCTATTTCTACTTTAATAATTTCAGGCTTGGGAAAATTCATGGCTTTAAAAAGGAGTCCCATTCATTGATAGACAAATAATAGTTCTTAGTTGGCTTCTTGCTTTGAACTGAATTTTGGCTGTCATTCACTCCATTCAACAAATACAAAAGGATGCCTGGCCTGTGCCAGTCTTTGGGTATTGGGGTTCACTAATGAACAAGATCCATGTCTTAGCCTCACGAAGGCTATTTAGTGGAGGTGACTGCCAACATTAGCAAGATCTGTGCTACAACAGGACTTCGTCCAGATACAATGAGTATACAAGAGGGTTATAATTAACCCAGTCCTAAGGGATTAGAGAAGGCTTCTTGAAGGAAGTGACATTTATTCAGCTAAGCTGCCACATTAATTTAAAAAACCAGTATCAGTTTAAAGAGTTACACAGCTTATTAAATCTTAACCAATTTTTAAAAATGCAAATAACTAACAAGTATCTTTAAAAAATACCATTTCTCAGGCTCCCAATTATACTTGTTGAAATCTTATCAGCCTTTCAAGGCTCTTCTCAGATGTTATCTCTTTCATTAAGACTTTCTTTGAACTTCCAAATTAGATTTCTCTCTAGCAGCTTTTTTTGTTCTACCTATTGTCTTATTTCAGCACTAATTATTTCCTTAGATGATTATAAGCTTAAGGATAGGGACCGTATTTAACTTATATTTATATCCTGCTTATACAGAAGGCATTAATCAATATTTGTGGAATCAAATTTAATTAAAGCCCTATCAATTGATTTTGTCTGGAATGGATTCTGAGAAGTTCCAGAGTTAGTCTTCCCTTAAGATACTAATTTCTTTCTAATTTCACAAGTTTAATAGTATTCAATCCTAATGAGGCATTAGATTTTATTACTAGTGCCAAAAGTACTAACCTTAAGTTTAAATTTATCACTCATGACTAATAATGTCTCTGGGCCTGTTACTTCATTGTAAAATGTAATGACTGTACTAAAGGATTTCCAAGTCCTGCCCAGCTTTTCAGAGTCTACTGAGACCCCATCAGAATTGCTTTATGTTTTATTAGTTCTCTTGGAATTTTCACTTTTTATTATTGAAGTATTGTTGATATAGTGTTAGTTTCAGGTGTACAAACACAGTGATTCAACAATTCTATACATTACTCAATGCTTACCACAGTATACTATATTACTGCCTATACTTAATGTATTATTGACTATATTCTCTACACTGTACTATTCATCTCTGTGACTTATTTATTTTATAACTGGAAGTTTGTACCTCCTCAAACCTTTCACCCATTTTGTCTATTTCCCCACCCCTCTCCCCTCTGGCAATCACCAGTTTGTTCTCTGTTATTTATGATCTGTATGTAGGAACTCCTATTGGGGTTCTCATTTTTTTTACTATCAAGCTATTCCCTGAACCTTGCAACACAAAAATGATCACATATCAGTTCATTAAACACTCTGAACAGATACCATAAAGTTCATTTAATTATATCAAATACAGAACCAATAAGGCACATATATTATCATCCCCTTTCCTTTCTATAAAACTCCCCCCACTTTTTAAAATAAATTCTGAATTTACTGCTCCAGATACAATAACTCACACACAAAATTTCTTTTTTATTTTAGACAGATTTAAAGAGTCTAACCTAGGTGCATCTCCCTGATTCAGAATTTTAAAAAATCGATTAAGATTCTTACTTGACAGTACTCCACCAGGAAGAAAATAGAGTATTTTTCTTAAAAGAAGACATTTCGACAGAGATCTAACTATGTCGACGCCTCACAAGTACTCTGTGACAGATGTGGTCATAAGCCCCATTTTACAGGCGAAGGTGCAGAACTTCGGACATATTAAAATGTGCCCTAGATTAGGGACGCTTCAATGGAACTAAAAGGTCAGATTTTGTAATTCAAAAGTTTCTTTTTTCTTTTTTTTTTTTTTTACTGTACTGTATCTTATGGCTATCATCACAAAGCAATACAGACGTGCCAACCCCGGGATCCAGGGGTGAAAATAAGGGAAAGCAGAGAGAGTAAAAGGGTCCGAATGCTCTAACTCGGGGGAGTGGGAATGAGGGAGAAGGCCCCCAGTCCCGGCCCTCTGGCACCGATTGGTCATTTCCCAGGCCCGGAGTCGCGCCTGCGGCCTTCCAAACAGCCAAGAGTGGAGAAGCCGCTCCAGCCCTAAGCCGGACCCACGACGCGGCCCGAACTGCAGGGCTCAGCCAGGGTCGACAGGTGACCCGCCCCCTAGGGCCCAGTAGTTTTTCGGTGGCGCGAGGGGACCAAGGATCGCGGTCCGGGACAAGCAAGAGCTACCCACCTTAAAGAAGGGAAACACCACCGTCGCGAACCTCGCTTCCGGGGTCGTCCCTCGGCTTCTCAGGATTGGCTCCTGCTTGAGGGCGGGGTGTCGCCGCTTCTTTCCCGGATCCCTCATGGCATTCGGCAGCCAATGAGAGCCGAGGAAGACTTGAAGAGCACGTCATCAATGAGGTATCGCGAGAGAAAGAGCTGCCTTTTTTTTCTTTTTTCCTTCTCCCGCCTAATTCAGGTTTATGGCCCAGCGGGTTCTCGACACGCAGGTTTAAGAGGTGCTGTTGCTTTTTTTCTCACGAATCCCGCTCCTTTTTCCCGGGTAAAAGATTGCCTGGGGGTCCGGTGAGAGCGGGGGGCTTTGGAGAGTGTAGGTGTGGGGTAATTTAGGAATCGTACCGCCTCCTCTTTTGTGAGATCCCGGGCGGAAGCCCTGAGTAGATTGACTCTTTGGAAAGAATAGGACGGGTCGGCTAAGTCCTTGAGGATTCTGGTTCTGGCTTCAAAGAATCCAGTTGTTGGGGGGGGGGCGGTGTGTTGAGGCTTAGAATCTGGAAGGAACCAGGAGTCCGAACGTGAAAGGGGTTGTTTCCCCAAATACCTTGGCCATTTCCACTTGTCTAGAGGGCGCCGGGCGTTCTCCGCGGAGCACGTGTTTCTGTTTATTTACACTACTTTTAAAGGTGGGGCCTTTCTCTTTTCCCAAACTGGACCATTCCTTTTAAACAGTCTTGTGGTTGAGCAGGAAATACGGGATTTTCTCCACGCTCCAGGGTAGCCTTTGCTGCAATTTAAACATTTCTGCACATTCAGAGTTGTTTGTGTGTTAAACCGGAACTACTGGATGTGACCCTTTCTGTCCATTTATCTAATAAACATTAGTTTCCCATAGTTTAATCGTAATGGTGAAACTAAAATGGTACTGGAGACGTGCTGTTTTCTATTGTGAGCTCTTAAAAAATAAAAATACAGTAGGTGCTTAGATGAAAATGAGATTCCTAAAATTGATTAGTTTTTAAAATAATGTGTTTTACAATAATGTAATTTTGCTTTTAGAATTTGCTAGAATTTGGAATCGAGTGAGTTTTCTGACGTATTTGATCACACCACCCGGGAGTACTTGGAGAGAAAACTGGTTCCCGAGGAGCTGGACTGACCACAGAAATGAGTCCTGCAGATGCGCTGTAAGAACTTGTCTTCTGGAATCATTTTTGTTGCTTTGGATTTCTAAGGCCCAACAGCTATGATCCCCATGAACGAAAACTTATTTTAAAAAATTAGCAGTAAATAGCTTGCCTGTGAACAGAAATGTTAGTCATCAAAAAGAATAGATTGTTAGAAAATTAATATTATATGTTTACTGACTAAAAAATAATATACAGCTGTAGATTGAGGCCTTGCAGTAATTTGGCATATTACTGTAGTATATAAGTTTATATTCTAAGATTTTGTCTTAAAATATTGAAGCTATCAATATTCTTGAACTTTTGTGAGGACGTCTTACTGGTCAATGCGAACCTATTTAAGCAGATTTTTAGAGTAGTAAATTGCTCTAGCATTGAATAAATTGGAAATGAGTTTGAGTAAAATGAAAATCAAAGAATCAGGAGTTATGTGGAAAAAGCCTTAGACTTAGAGTCTTTCACCCTGATTTCCTTGGTTAATACTCTGTCACCAAGTTCCTTGGTTAATACTCTGTCACCTTGGGCAGGTTAGCAATTCTCTGAAACTTACCTCAATTTCTTCACTTTATGTATGTAATTGGAACAAAATTGCCTTTCTCAGGTTAATTTAGATGTTTAACTGAGAATTCATTTGAAAATATTTTATAAATTGTTATGGAAGCATAGGGTAATGTGATCTTGAAAGTATTCCGATCAGCCTGTGTGTATGTAGCAGTTAGAACTGTGTGCATATATGTCATTTTTGAAGTTTCTGAAGAGAAATCTTTTCTGGAAAAATCTCACATATAAAGCTTTCGATTTTGGAGATATACATGAAAGTTTTTTTTAAGTTTGTTATGCTTTAGTGAAAATAAACCAAGTGGTTAAATCCTGTTTCTTCCACTTAGTTGTGTGATAAATCATTTAATTTCTGTTTAGTTTTCTCATATTTCAGAGATAGTAATACCTACTTCTTTACATGTGGAAGTTGAGATGAGATCACAGGCACATAAGTGTTTTAAAGAAAGGTTTTTTTAAATTTTAAGTTTTTATTATTTGAGAATGAGAGCTCCGGTGGGGGGTGTGGGGGGGGAGAGGCAGACTCCCCACTGAGCAGGGATCCCTGGGGCTCAATCCTGATCCCAAGATCATGACCTGAGCTGAAGGGAGACACTTAACTGACTGAGGCACCTGAGTATTTTAGAGAAAGTTAAAACTTTCATTAAACTGAAGAAGGTATTAATAACTACTACATTGCTACTTCAACTGAGAGTACCTTTGAATACTACCAAATTCAAATGGACTTGTAAATAATTCTGTTTTGTTACTTGGCCAGATTTGTTAATGAAACACTGACTTTGTATAGGGAATAGAATCAAGCAAGTGCCTTCAGGGGCTTGAATGTAAGTTACTAGTTTATTGGGATAAAATCTACTTATAAAGTAAGAGGAGGGGCTTTTTAAATTAATAATCAACTCTGATTTTCCTGGAAGAGTACAAAATAGATAAATAGCAAGTTTAGACGTGGGGTCAAATCCTCTTGGGATTTTGGGACGGAACAGAATTGGAAAACAATGGAGATTTTAGGTCCAGGGTCCAAAGGAGTGTATAAAACTGGAGTTGTAATAAGGTTATACTTTTTTGAAATGAGTCACAGAATCTTTTTAAAGTTCATGTGTATTCTGTTTTGAATTAGTTGTAGGCAAACTATGTAACGTTGTAGATCTGTTGAACGCTTCAAATTTTCAGACCTATTTTAAAGCTAGAAAAGTGACTTCACTGTATAACTATTATTATTAATCTTCTAAATTTAGGTTTTAATCTGCTTGAGCAATTTTTAATGAATTATGTGAAATGTTTGTTCTTTTTTTATATAGTGATGATGAAAATACATTTAAAATCTTAGTTGCAACAGATATTCATCTGGGATTTATGGAGAAAGATGCAGTCAGAGGAAAGGATACATTTGTAACACTGGATGAAATTTTAAGACTTGCCCAGGAAAATGAAGTGAGTTTGGTTTACATTTTTTAAGTTTCCACTGTGCTCCCCTCGTCAACAGACTCTTTTCCTTTCTTAAAGTTGGAGGTTTGTTTATAGGCTCATGTGCTCACATTGCCTGGTTAAATACCAATATACTATAAACGCAAAGCAGATTTTAAGTGCGTTGTGACCTTAATTCAGGTAGGAGCTAGTTTGTTAGAAGTGTGTAAAAATTTACACGTATTTATGGGGTGTTTACTAAGTGCAGGATCCTCTGGCAGTTTCTGTTTGAAATGGAAAGATGACTCATAGTTTTTGCTTTCCAAGAACATAGAGGATACCGGTATGTGAGATAAAATGAACGTCCATAATGCTCAGATGCAAGGTCTTATGTGGTAAGAACCATAAGAAACTTACGAATAGCCTTTCCAGGAGTTTAGAGGTAGAAGAGATCACATATAGAGGATAGCAAGATCAGTTTAATGAACGAGGTGGCACTTAACTGGGGCTTTGAAGGAAGGGTAGGCTTTTGATGGATGAAGACCGTAGAAAATGTACATTTCACAGGAAGCAGGAAGAAGGGCATAGAGGTGAGACAGTAGGAGATCTGTTAGGGGTACAACAGGTCAGTTTGGCTCATTAGTAGTCCGTATGTTAGCGTGCTGAAAGACTAAAAATGTTGTTTGAGCTGCATTATGGAGGGCTTCAAATGCCAGATTGAGGAGTTTGTACCCAATTCAATGAAACATCTTCTGGCAACAGGGTATAGCATGAATTGGAGACCAGACGACTTTTTTAAAGTAAAGGCATGGGATGAAAAAGAGGAAGTGAATACAAGAGGTATTTAAAGATTGGATTTGCATACTTGAGGGGTAGAGTTGAGGGAAAGGGGGAGGACAAAGTAGAGTATGTTATATTTGGGCGGATTGTAGTACCAATAATAGGAATACCTTCTAAATAAGGGAGAGGTACTTCTTTATGTGGGAAGGTGACGAATTCTGATTTAGACCCTTTGAGTTGTAGATTCCGATAGGACATTCAGGTCAACATTCCAGCAAGCCAAGCCATTGAAATGACCTGTTGGACATTTCAGGAGAGAGCTTGGGAGTAAAAAAATGCCTAGCACTTGCAAATTAGTATCTTCAACTTTGACTTTTCCTCAGAGTTTTTTTCAGTTTTTCTGTAAGTCCTTTGGTTCTTCTTCCAGAATGTATATGGAAACTCTGTTTCTGTGCCTATATGTTTAGCCCAAAATATTATCCTATTTTGCTGGACTGCAGTAGCTCCCCATTGGTCTTTCTCTTGGCATTCTTTTTCCCTACATCTATTCAGCATAGCTGCCCAAGTGGACTTTTAAAAACATCAGTCAGATCATATCACTCTTCTGCTTAAAATCTTCAAGTGGCCTTCTACTGAATCTAAAATAAAATTCAAACTACAAGGCTTAACTTGATCTGGCCCCTGCCGGGAGACTTGTGCAGCTCTGGGTTGTTCACTGTGCTCCGTCCACACTGGCATATTCTACTCTGGGACCTTTGCATGTCTGATTCTCTCTCTTTGGAGCTCATTTTATTTACCTTTTTGGAGAGGTCTTCCTGGATATCTCCAAACATTTCAATTACTCTTTATTTTCTTTCATAACACCATCTGAAATAATATGTTGAATTGTCTACTTGTTTATCGATCTTTTCCACTAGAAGGTCAGCGTGAGAGTGAAAAATCTTTTCTGCTTATTCATGCTGTATCTTAAAATCCAGGAAGGATCTAGCAAGCAGTAGGTAACTCCTAAAAATTTGTTAATGAATGAGGGAATGTCTATTACTATCGCCTTTTAAGATGGCTTCCTCCTTCCCTGAGGGCAGAGAAACTTGCAGCTAAAGAAGGTCTGTTTCCTGCTAGAGAATCATGTTTTCTTTCTTCTCTTAGGTACTAAATACTTCTTTTCCTGAGCATAACCTTCTTTCTTGTACTTTGTCCTTTTGCTTCCCTTCTGTTTCCTTGTTTCCCTTCCTATATTCATTAATTTTAACATTCCCCTCCCGAACAGCCCCATGCTGGTACTTCCAGATGTATATTTACTGTTACCCTTAATTTGTATTTAGTATTTCTTATTATTGAAATCTAAATTTCTCCTGACTTTAAGTCCCCTATTTTGTGTGTCTATGCCACTAACTAGCCTTATCTCTACTCCTTGATTCCTTGGATTTTTTNTCCTTTGATTTTTTTTTTTTTTTTTTTTTTTTACTTTTAATTTTGAAACAATATCAGTCTCACAGAAATGTTGCAGTAATAGTACAAAGAATTCCTCTCCTTACCTTTCACCCAGATTTTCCTACATTTTACCACATTTGTTTTATTCTCTCTCATTACATATACACAGGCACACTTTTTTTCTGAACCATTTTTTTTTTAAGATTTTATTTATTTATTTGAGAGAGAGAGCGTGAGCTGGGGTAGATTTTCTGAACCATTTGAGAGTAAATTGCATGTATAACCACAGTACAGTTATCAACACCAGGAAACTAATATTGTTTCAGTACTGTTACATAATTTTAAGATGTTGCTAATTGTCTCAGTAATGTCTGTTACAGCAATTTGGGGGCAGGATGGTAGAGTCCAGGTCCCAAACTAGGATTACATTTTGCATGAAATTGTCATGCCTCCTTAGTTTCTTCTAATCTGCCTTTTGTCAGTCTGCCTTTGTCTTTTCATGACCCTGACATTTTTGAAGAGTTGAGGTTAGTTATTTTGCAGAATATTCTTGAGTTGGATTTGTCTGATATTTCCTCATGATTAGATTCACTTTTGGCAGGAATACCACAGAAGCAGGTTGTTTCCTTTTCAGTGTTCCCTGGAGTCACAAACCAGCTTTTAAAAATAAAAAAAAAATTTTTTTTTTAGTTTGTGGTAAATACAAATAACAAAATTTACCATCTTAACCATTTTTAAGTGCACACTTTATCAGCATTAAGCACATTCACATTGCTGTGTACCCAACCTCCGGAATTTTCATCTTGCGAAAGTGAAACTATATCATTTAGATCACTATTCCCTCTCCCCCTCAAAATGTTTTTGTTTTGTTTTCTTTGTTTTTTCCTACTGTTGTGATCATTTCCTTCCTTAAATCTTGTTCATTTTTGAAGACCTAGCTTAAGTCCCACATTTTCATTACAGCTTCTCTGACTACTGTAGGATGGAAAACTTTTCCTTTCTTTTCTTTTAGGTTCTTGGGCTGGCCTAATAATTAAATTGACATAAGAGACATGAACAGGAGCAAAACAAATTTTGTATGTACAGGATTTTAGACTCCCTGACAGTCAGGTAATTGAGGCTTACTTATATTGCCATCCTAAGCTAGACTCCCAGGCAGGTAATTGAGGCTTATTTATATTGCCATCCTAAGCTAAGGAGAAAGGGGGTAGAGGCCTGGGGCTTTAAAGGGGAGGAAGATAATTCATAGGAAGATGGGAAGAGCAAATGTTTTCCATACCATGTAGAGAAGTCTCTTGGATATAAAAAGTTATCTCTGATAATAGCTGTCTTCCTGGTATGGGCCCCTGTCTAAATTCTTTCAGGCAGTTAAGGGGGGTAAAACAATTAAAAAAAAAAAAAAAAGCTTTTCCTGAGTCTGCCAAGTCTTAACTGCCTTTAGCTCAAAGCAGTCCACATGCCAAAGTGCCTCTTTTGGGGGTGCTGTATTCCTCCCCCTTTCACTTCTGTAGCCCAAGTGATCTGTACTGCTGGGTTCTTTTGTATAATTAAGAGTTGTAATCAAGTTTCTTTAGGTAGATTATACACTTCTTGAAAGTGTGAGTGTTGGACTTTTTCTGTGTAATTTCTTGCTTCTCTCTTGTTTCTAGAATGCTGTTCCTTAAAGTCTCATTTATTTTTTATAGTGCAACTCTGATGCCACCGTGTTGGCATATCCCTTCTGGACTCCCTGCCCTCAGATGAGGTTTTTTTCCCTTCAGTTAGAATTGATTGTGATGTCTTTGCTGCTCCTGGTGTGTTTACATATCCATTCTGTTGCATGTCTGAATTTGACTCAACATATTTAGGGAAGAGATTGTATTTTATCCATCATTTGTATCCTCAGGGCCCAGTACGGGGAATTGCACATTGTCAGTGTTTAATGAGGGCATGGATATCATCTGTTTTGTAGATTGCTATTTCCTTAGGTGCCAGTGCCTATAGGAGCCCTAAATAATTGTTGAATGAATTGAATGAATAATCTGAATTGAATTGGCTATCCTGTCCATAGGTGCTGTTAAAGTGCTAAATTTGTTTGATTTGAATAACAACAACAACAACAGAAATAATGATCACTTCGGTAGCATGAGTCAGAGGTTTGGTATAATAATTTGAAGGTGGCGTTTTTTTGAAGGGTGGCCTAGGAACCTGAGTTGGAGTCAGATTAATCAACAGCTGGCAGGCCCCTTGAATAAATAAATTATAAAACTTTAAATCTCCATACACAATAGTATCTTTTATGAGATTTTTTTTCTACCTCTTTAATCTGTAGTTTTGACATTTTTACCCAGAAAACATACTAATTTTTACACTATTTTCTGTTGATTAGGTGGATTTTATTTTGTTAGGTGGTGATCTTTTTCATGAAAATAAGCCATCAAGAAAAACATTACATACCTGCCTTGAGTTATTAAGAAAATATTGCATGGGTGATCGTCCTGTACAGTTTGAAATTCTCAGCGATCAGTCAGTCAACTTTGGTTTTAGTAAGTAAGTATATTTAAATGCTTAAGTGAATGTTTCCTTGTGTGTATTTTTTGTAAAAGACACCTTAACAATTAGCCATTTCACTTTTACAAAAAGCTATTTTCATAATAAGTGTAATTCTTTGAATTTTCTGTACATCATTGTACTAATTTGTATTTCCCTAATTGTGGGACTGAGTATCTTCTCACATTTTTATTGTACATTTGGGTCCTGTTCATACCTTTGCCCATTTTAAAAATTGGGATTTTTGTCTTTTCCTTTTGAATGTGTAGAGGTTATTTATATATTCTAGAGATTAAACGTTTGTTAGGCCTTTATTTTTTTTTTTTCCAGTCAGTGGATTGTCTTTTGACTTTTTTTATGGAGACTTTTGTTGACAAATATTTAATTTTAGTCAGATACCTCATTTTTTTTCTCCTTAAGATTTGTACTTTGGGGACTGACTGACAATATCCACCTAGAACCCCATGTTGTAAAGATAGTCTCATATCTTTTCTTAAACATTGTACAGGATACCACACTGCACGTAGTTGAAATGTTCTCTCAGTCTCCTCAGACTATGCCAGTTTCTGTCTTTTCTTACCTTTCATTTCCCTGCCAATTTTGAAGTATACTGGTCAGCTATTTTATATTTATAGACTGCCCCTCAATTTCGGTTTTTCTCATGACCTAGACCAGGATTGTGGGTTTTCGGGAAAGAATATTCCACAGAGGTGAAGTGCCCTTCTCACAGCATATCCAGAGTGTATGCTGTCAGCATGGCTTATTACTGGAGAGGATAACCTTGATCTCTTGATTAAGGTGGTGTCTGCCAGGGTTCCCTGCTATCAAGTTAGGATTTTTCCCTTTTCATACACTGTTCATTAGAAATGAGTTGCTAAGTATAGCCCACACTCAAAGAGGAGAGGGATTTAAGTTCCACTTCCTAGAGAGAGGAAGTGGGCATATTGAAACTACCATAGTCATTAGTAATTATTTTGAGGGAGATATTTTGAGGCTGTGCACCTATTCTGTATTTCCTTAAAGTTTGTCCACTATTTTAGCATTCATCAGTGGTTCTTGCCTATAGTAGTTATAACTGTGGTGTTTTAATGGTGATTTTCCGTTTCCCACATTTTTCCTACATTTATTAATTAGAATTCTTCTGTAAGGAAGATTTGTCCCTTATCCCGCATTTGTTAACTTATGTACTCAGCTGTCTATCAGTACGCACTTATTTATTTGCTTATATCAATATGAACCCATTTTTTTCCTTTGGATTATAATTTAATACTGTTGTAACCTATTTTGTTGCTCAAGTGATTTGTTCTTGGTTTAGCCATTGGGTGCTTTTTCAGATGGGCTCCTATCTGCTTTTGACATACCCTCATCCTTTCCCACTCTTACTTTTTGGTGCTAGAAGATGCTCCAGGCTAAATTTTTATTTTCCCTTCCCTAGCTTTAGACCCATCCATTTCTTCAGAGAGCCCTGGTTCCATTGGAGAATGATATTTAAAAGCCCAAATCTAGATGCTGGGCTTGCACATTGCTATTATCTTGTCACTCCATCTAGGCTCTCTCAGTCCCCAGAGCTAAGAAATACATGTATATGCACTAACCGATGAAAACAGACCTATCCGTATTTATTTATCTATCTATATTTTTAAAATAAGTTCAGGTTAGGATGTAAATTTTTAGAGATTTTTATATGTAAGAAAATGGCTATATTTAACTTTACTCTGGATTGATAATTTGGTTAGTATAGAACTGGATTTTAAAAGATTACTGTAATTTTAAACATATAGCCTTGTTTTTAGGAATTCTGATCAGTATCTTTACTGTCTTCTATTCAGATCTAGAACTTGAGTGTTTTCTTCTTTCTTTCATCTTATTTTTAAACTGTATGCTATTTTTAAACTGCTCCACCCACCTTTGCAACCTGTTTACCTATTTCTTTGCTCACTGTTGTTGCTTCTTCTATTTCATTTTTTTCTCTGGCTTCTGTTTTCTTCTTTCTGAAGTACAGTTTTCAGTACTTTTTTCATTGAGTGTCAGTGAGTCCTAAACTCTTATTTTTGGTTGCTGTTGAGAAGTCTGCTATCATTTTAGTTGCTGGAAAAGTAGTATAACAGTGATTAAAAGCATAGGTTCTGGTATAAGACCATCTGAAGTTGTGTCCTGGCTTTGCTGTATCTTACTTTTATAATTATAAAATGGGAAAACAGTAGTGGTGATCTGACAGAGTTGTTGCGAGAAGTAGTTGAATTAATAAGAAAATTGCTTAGAATAGTAACTGGCAGAAAGAAAACACTAAGTTAAGAAAACTTAACTATTAAGTTTTTCTAATTTTCCTTAGCATTTCGCAGTCTTACTATGACATATATATCTGTGGATTTAGTTCTGATTGTTCTGTTGGGTATCATGCATTTCAATCTGAGGATTTTTTTTTAAGCAATTTTAGGAAATTTTTATTCATTACATTTTCAGACTTTATTTCCTGTTCTTTCTTTTTTTAAATATTATGTATCTCTCTTAACCTTTTTGTTGTATTGTCCATTACTTTATCTCTTTGTGCTGTATTCTGAATAATTTCCCCTTCTTGCTTACTAGTTCATATAGAAAAATAAATAAGAGAAAAAATAGAGAAACTGAAAGACTGCTAAATAATGACTAGCCTCATTAGATATGAAACTGTATTATTCCACATTAACAAAACGAAGGATAAAAATTATACAATAATCTCAGTAGATGCAGAAAAAGCATTTGACAAAATTCAGCATCCTTTTATGATAAAAACTCCCCCAACAAAGTGGGCATAGAGGAAACATATCTCAGCGTAATAAGAGCCATATATGACAAGCCCACAGCTAACATTATATCTGGTGGTGAAAAGCTGAAAGCTTTTCTTCTAAGATGGGGAGCAAGACAAGAGTCCCACTCTCACCCCTCCTATTCAACATCATTTTAGAAGTCTTAGCCTGAGCAGTTAGGCAAGAAAAAGAAATAAAAAGCATCCAAATCAGAAAGGAAGGAGTGAAATCATCTCTATTTGTAGGTGACAATATTATATATAGAAACCTGAAAGATTTCATCAAAAAACTGTTAGAACTAATAAATGAATTCAGTAAAGCTGCAGGATACAAAATCAGTATACAAAAACCAATTGCATTTCTATATACAATGAATTAACAGAAAGAGAAATTAAAAAAATAGAAGGAAAAAAGAATAAAATACCTTAGGAATACATTTAATCAAGGAGGTGAAAGGTCTGTATACTGAAGGGTATGACATTGGTGAAATAAAGTGAAGACAAAAAAATGGAAAGATAGTCTATGTTTGTAGATTGGAAGAATTAATATTGTTAACCTGTCCTTATTACCCAAAGTGATTACAGATTCAGTGCAATTGCTATCAAAATTCTAATGGTATTTTTCATAGAAACAGAACAAACAATCCTAAAATTTGTGTGGAACCACGAAGGGCCCCCCATATCCAAAGCAGTTTTAAGAAAGGTAAAGGTGGAGGGGCGCCTGGGGGGCACAGCGGTTAAGCGTCTGCCTTCGGCTCAGGGCCTGATCCCGGCGTTATGGGATCAAGCCCCACATCAGACTCCTCCGCTATGAGCCTGCTTCTTCCTCTCCCACTCCCCCTGCTTGTGTTCCCTCTCTCGCTGGCTGTCTCTGTCAAATAAATAAATAAATAAATCTTTAAAAAAAAGAAAAAAAAAAAGAAAGATAAAGGTGAAGGCTGATTTCAAACTATTACAAAGCTCTAGTAATCAAAACAGTGTGGTATTGGCATAAAAACAGATATATAGGTCATTACAACAGATTAAAGAGCACAGAAATAAACCCATGCATATTTGGTCAATTAGTTTATGACAAGGGAGCCAAGACTGTACGATGAGGAAGAACAGTCTCTTCAATAAATGGTATTGGGAAAACTGGACAGCCACATACAGAAGAATGAGGCTGCCCCCTCTTTTATACCATACGCAGAAATCAACTCAAAATGGATTAAAAACTTGAATATGAGACCGTAAAACTAAAAGAAAGCATGGGGAGTAAGTTCCTTAACATCATTCTTAGCAGCGATTTTTTGAAATTGACAGCAAAAGGAAAAATAAACAAGTGGGACTACATCAAATTAAAAAGCTTCTGCACAGTAAAGGAAACCATCAACAGAATCAACCTATGGAATGGAAGAAAATACAAAGTCATACATCTGATAAGGAGTTAACATCCAAAATATATAAAGAACTTACATAACTCAATAGCAAAAAAAAAAAAAAAAAAACAAAATTCAATCCAATTAAAAATGAGCAAAGGAACTGGCTAGACATTTTTCTAAAGAAGATCTACAAATAACCACAGGTATATGAAAAGGTACTCAAAATCACTAGTCATCAGGGAAATGTAAATCCAAACCACAATGAGGTATCACCTCACACCTGTTAAAATGGCTGTCATCAAAAAGATAAGAGAGAACCAATGTTGAGGATGTGGAGAAAAAGGAACCCTATGCACTGTTGGTGGGAATGTAAATTGACTAAGCCACAATCGAAAGCAGTGTAGTGGATCCTCAAAAAATTAAAAATAGAACTACCATATGATCAAGCAGTCCTCTTCTGGATATGTATCCAAAAGAAATGCAAACAGGATCTTGAAGAGATAATCTGCATCTCTGTGTTCATTGCAGCATTATTCACAGTAGCCAAGATACGGAAACAACCTAAGGGCCTATCAATGGATGAGTGGATAAAGATGGATTAAGATGATGTGGCATGTATATATGAACATGAAATATTATTTAGCTGAGAAAGAAGGACATCTTGCTGTTTGTAACATGGATGCACCTTGAGAGCATTACGCTGTGAAATAAGTCAGACAAAAATACTGTGTAGCATCACTTAATGTATGGACTCTAACAAAGCTGAACTCAGAAACAGACTAGAATGGTGGTTAACCGGGGCCAGGGCTTGAGGGAAAAGGGGAGATGTTGATCAAAGAGTATAAACTTTCAGTTACAAAATGAGTAAATTCTGAGGATCTAATGTACAGCATAGTGATTATAGTTGGTAATATTTTATACTTGAAAGTTGCTAAGAGAGAGTAGATTTCAAATGTTCTTGTCACAAAAAGGAAAGTGACATGATGCAAATGTTAGCTGTAGCGGTTATTTTGCAATATATGTATTTTAAATAACACATTGTATACCTCAAAGTTATACATTGTTGTATGTCAATTATTTCATGATAAAGCTGGAAAAAATACAATGCTGCGGTAATTAAAAATGTGATAAGACTCACGACTCGACAGGCAGATAAGAGAAAGAGTATAGAGCTTCCAAAAATAGCCTCAACACATGTAGGAATTTAGTATTTGGAGAAGGTGGTGTCTCATATCTCCAGGAAAAATATGGATTATTCAATAAATGTACTAGAAGAAACTGTTAGTTATTTTTTAAAAATTTAGATGTGGGAAAGGCCTTTCTGTGTATGATACAAACTGAGAACCCGTAAAAGTAAAATTGATGTTTTTCTTTGTAAAAATAAATTTGTGCTTGGCAAAAACTGCCTGAAACAAAATGAAAAGTCAGAGTTCGACTAGGAAGAATATTTATAACTCGTTGCAAATTAAGGTCTAATTTCCCCAATAGATAAATAGCTCTTTCAAATCAATTTTAAAAATCCAAGAGTTAATAAAAACGTAGGTAAAGAATACGGATATATAGTTCACAGGAAAAGTGTCATTTAAACGTATAAGAATATGAAAAATACAAAACAATTCATAAGAAAGATACAAAATTAAAGTCTATTGAGATATTTTTCTCCTGTCAGATTGGCATAGATCAGTGATTCTCAATTCTGGTGCACATTGTAGTTACCTAGAAATATTTTTTAAAAATACTGATGACGGTCTTCAGGTCAATTACTCTCTGAGTCTGTCATCAGCATTGTTATATCTTAAAAGATTCCTAGATGATTCTAACATGCCACTAGGGTTTAAAACCATGGGCATAAATTTAAAAGCTTGGTAACTTACTATGTAGATAGAATAAAGGGAAAAAGTTGTCTCTCATGAATTGCTGTTGTATTATGTGTAAATTTGTCCAACTTCTATGGAGGGAATTGGCAGTATTTCCAAATTTACAACTGCATGCGCATCCTTTGATCTAGTTCTCTTCTAGATATTTTCTTATACTTGACAAGGGCAACTTTGTACAAGATTACCCATTGTAGCATTATTTGTAAAGTAAAAAAACTGGAAATATTCTAAATGTCCATTAGTTAGGTGACTACTTAAACACATTATGGTAGTGCATTCAATTGAAGTACTGTCCTGCCCAAGAAAGCACAAGGAACCTTTTTATGTACTGATACAAAATGGTTTCTAAAACATGTTAAATGAAAAAGCAGGGTACAGAAATCTATATTGTGCTACCATTTGTGTAAGAAGGAACGAGATGCATTTATTTGCTAATGAAGGTATAAGATATTATTGCAAGGATACACTAGAAGTTGCTAATTGCATTTGCTTCTGAGAAGAGGAGCTGGATGATTAGGGGTAGGAGTAGGTGGGAGACTTGTAAATTGCACAAGTAGTCAGTGATAGAACTGGAGTTTTGGGGCGCCTGGGTGGCACAGCGGTTAAGTGTCTGCCTTCGGCTCAGGGCGTGATCCCGGCATTGTGGGATCGAGCCACATCAGGCTCCTCCGCTATGAGCCTGCTTCTTCCTCTCCCACTCCCCCTGCTTGTGTTCCTCTCTCGCTGGCTGTCTCTATCTCTGTCAAATAAATNAAAAATTAAAAAAAAAAAAAAAAAAAAAGAACTGGAGTTTTGAATCTCGGATTCCAAAGTGGATGTTTCCTTCCCTCCCCCTTCTACAAATAACCTCACACAAAGGTTTTCGAAATTCTTAAGGCTTTTTTACTCCCCATTAGTCAGGTGTACCTATCTTTCATATAACTCACAAATACCGTATATTACAGTGTTTTCTTTAAAGTGTAATACTTTGAGATAGTTCAAACTTGAAATGAATTGTTGCCTGGCATTTTATTTCTTTAAAGCTCCAAACTAGTGGTCTTCTGCCAATTTATATCATCCAGTTTGCCCATAATTGCATTACTTTTTTAGAGGAGGATATCGGGAAAAACAGCTTTTGTCTTTTATAGAAACATTAACTTTTTTTTTTTTTTAAAGGTTTCCATGGGTGAACTACCAAGATGACAATCTCAACATTTCTATTCCAGTGTTTAGTATTCATGGCAATCATGACGATCCTACAGGGGTAATTATTGGGTTCTTACATTACAGTTTGTTGTCACTTCAGTTTGTGGAAAGCATTCTTGTCCTTCCCAGAAATCTTTAGTCAGATTGAGTCAGAAAGTCAAATTGACTTTGTATCATTCATATAAGCTTTTATACTGCTTTTTGGATAATTTTTAAAAATCTGGAATAATAATTGGTGTGTGAGGTATGCTTTTATTTCATTAGTGCTGAGGTTGACAATAAGTAACCAGGAGTAGGAATAAATACCTAACATTTGTATAAAGATTTATAGTTTACCTGGTGTTTTTGTATCTTAGCTCAAAATCTTAGCTGTAGGAAATGATTTCTCATCAGTAGTTTCAAATCTAAATTGGATCATCTTATTGCCTGTTTGATAGGGAAGGTAATAATAGCGGTCCTGCACTTCAAGTATTTTTTTGTTTTATCTGATCATTAATACCATAAATCATAAGCTATGTAGTTTTTTTCCCTGCATGGCTTAAGAGGTCTGCTTAACATTACAAAGCACATATTTCAGGGCTGGTTTTTATTTATTTATTTATTTTTTAATGCTGGCCTTGACCTGAGCTGAGATCAAGAGTGGGACATTTAACCAACTGAGCCACCCAGGTGCCCCTGGTTTTTGTTTTTGGTGGCCAAGACATCATAAGTTTTGTCGTTTTTTTTCCTTTTTTTTTTTTTTTAAAGATTTTATTTATTTATTTATTTGGGGGAGAGAGTGTGTTAGCATGAGCAGGAGGAGGGGCAGAGGGAGAAGCAGACTCCCACTGAGCAGGGAGCCTGATGTGGGGCTTTATCCTGGGACTCTGGGATCATGACCTGAGCCCAAGGCAGACGCTTCACCGACTGAGCCACCCAGGTGTCCCACATCTTAAGTTTTTTTTTTTTTTTTT
>NC_048225.1:36397347-36488518 GCF_002007445.2 Ailuropoda melanoleuca
TTTTTTTCCCATAACGCCGGGATCACGCCCTGAGCCGAAGGCAGACGCTTAACCGCTGTGCCACCCAGGCGCCCCCCACATCTTAAGTTTTGATGAAATTTTAACTTTGTATTTAGCATGTGGTTCGAGTTGCAGTAGGTCATTTGTAATTGAAGAAAGTTAGCAAATACTTTTACTATTGCAATTTTGTTTTGAGAAGACACTACCCTAATCTATGTTTTAGTAAGTAGTATATGGAATATACTTTAATAGGTATATTATATTTATATTTAATAATATATTTATATTTATTATATTATATTTATATTTAATATGATATGTAGATTACTTATTTTTAGATATACATTAATATTCTTTGAAAATATTTTGCATAGGCAGATGCACTGTGTGCCCTGGATATTTTAAGTTGTGCTGGATTTGTAAATCACTTTGGACGTTCAGTGTCTGTGG
Source organism: Ailuropoda melanoleuca (assembly GCF_002007445.2). Taxonomy (NCBI): domain Eukaryota; kingdom Metazoa; phylum Chordata; class Mammalia; order Carnivora; family Ursidae; genus Ailuropoda; species Ailuropoda melanoleuca. The sequence continues at coordinate 36,397,798 of NC_048225.1, forward strand.
AGAAGATTGACATTAGTCCAGTTTTGCTCCAAAAAGGAAGCACAAAAATTGCTTTATATGGCTTGGGTAAGATGGTTTTATTTTACTATTTATGTCAATAAATAGTTGCTTAAACAGCAACTGAAATCAGATTCTGAAATTAACTTTGTTGCTGTTTAGAAAAAAGTGAGGCAGATCTAATTATTCTTGGTGAGTGACTAAAAATGCCAGGTTTTGGTTGAACTTTTTAGTATTTAATAAGGACCACTATCCCTTGATACTTCTTTTAATAGCAGTTTTAGTTTTAAAAAAAATTCCTTTAGTTTCTGTTGTTGATTTTTTTTTCTTTATTTTAGACTCAGGTATAGAATCCTGAATGTTAGAATTATAGAGTAATTAGAAAAGCTGTATTTTGGTATCTTGGAAGACTTTGAAATGTCTGAAGCTTGACTGTCCAGTACAGTAACTACCAGCCTCATGTAGATATTGAGCACTTGACATGCAGCTGGTCTGAATTGAGATGTGCTGTAAATATAAAATCACAGCAGACTTCCAAGACTTAGAAAAAAATGTAAAATACCTTATTAATGTATTGGCTTAAATAAAATAAATTAAAATTAATTTCACCTGTTCCTACTTGTTTTAATGTGGTTACTAGAAAATTTAAAATTACATATTTGGACTGCATTAGTGGCCCACATTATATTTTTATTAGACAGTGCTAGTCCAGAGCTGTTATCTATAATGCTCAGAATATTTGCTTTATCGATTTGGCTATTTACAATTTATTTAATGTCCAGTAGGTAAAAACCTATTTGCTAGGTTTGATTCCATATAAACAAAGATCAAAGAATATTTTTAGAGTGCATTCAAAGTCTGTTTGTTGAGTCTTCCTTGGATTAAGTTCAGCTTGATATGCTTTGTTTTATGAATGCAATAGCTTTACTGTTTTTATTGTGTATAATTATAAAAATTATATTCCATGTTAAATCAACCTTAAAGTACTCTGAGAGAAATCAGGAAAAAACTTCATCCTGCAGTTTTTATATTTTTTGGGTGAGTTTAGTGTAGTAGAAGCCTTAGGAGACCTTATTTACTTCACTCAAGTCTCTTTGTGTGTGTGTGTGTGTGTGTGTATATTTTTTAAGATTTTATTTATTTATTTGCCAGAGAGAGAGAGAGAGGACAAGCAGGGGGAGCAGGAGAGGGAGAAGCAGGCTCCCTGCTGAGCAGGGAACCTGACATGGGGCTGGATCCCATGACCTTGAGATCATGATCTGCGCCAAAGGCAGGTCACTCAACCAAATGAGCCACCCAAGGAGCCCCTATTTGTATATGTTGGTTTTTTTTTAATGATTTTTTATAATATTATGTTAGTCACCATACAATACATCCCCGGATTCTGATGTAAAGTTCGATGCTCCATTAGTTGCGTGTAACACCCAGTGTACCATGCAATACGTGCCCTCCTTACCACCCATCACCAGTCTATCCCATTCCCTCACCCCCCTCCCCTCTGAAGTCCTCAGTTTGTTTCTCATATTCCATAGTCTCTCATGTTTCATTCCCCCTTCTGATTACCCCCCTTTCTTTATCCCTTTCTTCCCCTACCGATCATCCTAGTTCTTATGTTCCATAGATGAGAGAAATCATATGATAATTGTCTTTCTCTGCTTGACTTATTTCACTTAGCATTATCTCCTCCAGTGCCGTCCATGTTGCAGCAAATGTTGAGAATTCGTTCTTTCTGATAGCTGAGTAATATTCCATTGTATATATGGACCACAGCTTCTTAATCCAGTCATCTGTTGAAGGGCATCTCGGCTCCTTCCATGATTTGGCTATTGTGGACAATGCAGCTATGAACATTGGGGTGCATATGGCCCTTCTCTTTACTACGTCTGTATCTTTGGGGTAAACACCCAGTAGTGCAATGGCTGGGTCATAGGGTAGTTCAATTTTTAACTTTTTAAGGGACCTCCACACTGTTTTCCAGAGTGGCTGTACCAACTTGCATTCCCACCAACAATGTAGGAGGGATCCCCTTTCTCCACATCCTCTCCAACAATTGTTGTTTCTTGCCTTGTCTATCTTTGCCATTCTAACTGGCGTAAGGTGGTATCTCAGTGTGGTTTTGATTTGAATTTCCCTGATGGCTAATGATTTTGAACATTTTTTCATGTGTCTGTTAGCCATTTGTATGTCTTCATTGGAAAAGTGTCTGTTCATATCTTCTGCCCATTTTATGATTTGTTTATTTGTTTCTCGTGTATTGAGTTTGAGAAGTTCTTTGTAGATCTTGGATACCAGTCCTTTATCTGTGGTGTCCTTTGCAAATATATTCTCCCATTCCGTGGGCTGTCTCTTAGTTTTTTTGACTGTTTCCTTGGCTGTGCAGAAGCTCTTTATCCTGATAAAGTCCCATAAGTTCATTTTATCTTTTATTTCTCTTGCCTTTGGAGATGTGTCGTGAAAAAGGTTGCTCTGGCCGATGTCATAGAAGTTGTTGCCTATGTTCTCCTCTAGAATTTTGATGGATTCCTGTCTCACATTGAGGTCTTTCATCCATTTGGAGTTTATTTTTGTGTATGGTGTGAGAGAGTGGTCAAGTTTCATTCTTTTGCATGTAGCTGTCCAATTTTCCCAGCACCATTTATTGAAGAGACTGTCTTTTTTCCACCGGATGTTTTTTCCTGCTTTATCAAAGATTAGTTGCCCAAAGAGCCGAGGGTCCATTTCTGGGTTCTCTATTCTGTTCCATTGGTCGATGTGTCTGTTTTTGTGCCAGTACCATGCTGTCTTTGTGATCACAGCTTTGTAGTACAGCTCGAAATCCGGCATTGTGATGCCCCCAGCTTTGTTTTTCCTTTTCAACAGTTCCTTGGAGATTCGGGGCCTTTTCTGGTTCCATACAAATTTAAGGACTATTTGTTCCAGTTCTTTGAAAAATGTCCTCGGTATTTTGATCGGGATAGCATTGAAAGTGTAGATTGCTCTGGGTAGTATGGACATTTTAACTATGTTAATTCTTCCAATCCATGAGCATGGAATATTTTTCCATCTTTTTATGTCTTCCTCAATATCTTTCAAAAGTGATCTATAGTTTCTAGCATATAGGTCCTTTACGTCTCTGGTTAAGTTAATTCCAAGGTAACGCATGGTTTTTGGTGTTATTGTAAATGGGATGGATTCCCTAATTTCTCTTTCTTCAGTCTCGTTATTCGTGTATAGAAATGCAACTGATTTCTGGGCATTGATTTTGTATCCTGCCACCTTACTGAATTGTTCTATAACTTCTAATAGTTTGGGAGTGGATTCCTTTGGGTTTTCCATATAGAGTATCATGTCATCTGCAAAGAGAGACAGTTTGACTTCTTCTTTGCCGATTTGGATACCTTTGATCCCTTTTTGTCTTCTGATTGCTGTTGCAAGGACTTCTAGTACTATGTTGAATAATAGTGGCGAGAGTGGGCATCCTTGTCGTGTTCCTGATCTTAAGGGAAAGGCTTCCAGCTTTTCCCCATTGAGAATAATGCTTGCAGTAGGCTTTTCATAGATGGCTTTTATGAGATTGAGAAATGTACCCTCTATTCCTACACTCTGAAGGGTTTTAATCAGGAAAGGATGCTGTATTTTGTCAAATGCTTTTTCTGCATCAATTGAGAGGATCATATGGTTCTTGAGTCTTTTCTTGTTGATATGATGTATCACATTGATTGATTTGCGAGTGTTGAACCATGCTTGCATCCCAGGTATGAATCCCACTTGGTCATGATGGATAATCCTTTTAATGTACTGTTGGATTCTATTAGCAAGGATCTTGTTGAGGATTTTGGCATCCATATTCATTAGAGAAATCGGTCTGTAATTCTCCTTTTTGAGGGGGTCTTTGCCTGGTTTGGGGATCAAGGTAATATTAGCCTCATAGAATGAGTTTGGTAGCTTTCCTTCTGTTTCTATTTTTTGAAATAGCTTTAGGAGAATAGGTATTATTTCTTCTTTGAATGTTTGGTAGAATTCCCCAGGAAAACCGTCTGGGCCTGGAGTTTTATTATTTGGAAGGTTGTTTATCACTGACTCAATTTCTTCATAGTTAATTGGCCTATTTAAGAAATCTATTTCTTCCTGTTTCAGTCTTGGTAGTTTATAGGTTTCCAGGAAGGCCTCCATCTCTTCCAGATTGTTTAGTTTTTTGGCATATAGCTGTTGATAAAAGTTTCTAATAATCCTTGCAATTTCAATGGTGCTGGTCGTGACCTCTCCCTTTTCAGTCATAATTTTAATAATCTCAGTCCTTTCTCTTTGTTTTTGGACAAGTTTTGCCAGTGGTCTATCAATTTTATGGATTCTCTCAAAGAACCAGCTTCTAGTCCTGTTGATCTGCTCTACTGTGGTTCTGGTCTCTAATTCATTGATTTCTGCTCTAATCTTGGTCAACTCCTTCCTTGTCAGTGGGTTAGGCCTGTCCCTCTGTTGCTGTTCCAGTTTCTTGAGGTGAGAATATAGAAACTGCATTTTAGATTTTTCTATTCTTTTGAGTGAGGCTTGGATGGCTATGTATTTCCCCCTTAGGACTGCCTTTGCAGTATCCCATAGGTTTTGGACCGTTGTGTTTTCATTCTCGTTGGTCTCTGTGAATTGTTTAAATTGATTTTTGATTTCCTGGTTTATCGAGTCATTCTTGAGCAGGATGGTTCTTAGTCTCCAAGTGTTTGAGTTTCTTCCAGGTTTTTCCTTGTGGTTGAGTTCCAATTTCAGAGCGTTGTGGTCTGAGAATATGCATGGGATAATTTCAATCTTTTGGTATCGGTTGAGACCTGTTTTGTGTCCCAGAACATGGTCTATTCTTGAGAATGTTCCATGGGCATTAGAATAGAATGAGTATTCTTTGGTTCTGGGGTGTAGTGTTCTATATATATCTATGAGGTCCAACTCATCGAGTATGGCATTCAAAGACTTTGATTCTTTGCTTAGTTTTTGCCAGGGTGTTCTATTTCTGATAGTGGGGTGTCCTCTTTGTATATCTTTTTAAAAGAATAATGGGTGGTTTATTTAAATACTTACCCTAGGGAGCTTATAGTCTTTGTCCAGTGTTCATGATTTCTAAAAAGTAGAAAAGCATCATGGTTATCTGTATTTTAGAGATAAGGAAAATGAGATCAAAGTGTTGTATCTGATTTTCCAAGTGGTAGAGCAAGAAGTGAAACACATTTTTTAAAAAGGTTCGAACAGGTATCTTAATGACTGCAGTGCTAGGGATCATAGCTGCAGAAAATGGATGATCTTCCACTTTCAGACTAAGACGATCCCATTATGCCTCAGGCACCGCCTGGGGCATCTCCCAAGTCATCCATTTTCTCCCAAACTCTCATTTCATCTTGTTCTCTTCTCCTTAACTGGATTCCAGCCCCCACCCCACATTCTCACCCCTGCCCTTCTCTCTACAGTTAGCAGATTCCCTCATCTCACGTTTCTTCTCTACTCCCCAACCTACAGGGTAACTGACCAGTCCCTAAGGTTCTGTGTCCCACAAGCTTCTCTCAGGCTTCTTACAGACTTTAGGGTAGAAGACTTACAGACTTTGGGGGGGGTCACAGATTGCCCTTCTCCCTGCTTGCCCCTTCCTCTCCTGTCTGCAAACACCCTGACCCCTCGAGGCTAATTGGCTAAACTGCCCTGCCCTTTTCCCTCATATTTTTCACCTACCTACCTTCAGATTTTGTCAGCATTCTCAAGGCTTCCAACACCTAAGTAGATCCTTCTTCCAATGCCCTGGACTTTGTATGACTTGACTTTTTTTTTTCCAGTTTATATGTTCTGCATTCCACCATCTGTTCCATTGGTCACACTCTATAAATTCTCTTTAAGAAGATAGACTTCTTTTGGTTCTTAGCTTCTTCATTATTGGCTTTTCTTCCAAGGCCTTCCCTAATGACCGTATAAAATAGCAACTTGTTCCCCCGCTGATATTTGCCATCTGAGCATCGTTTTTCTGTTTTATAGTATTTAAAAGTGTAATTTGTGTGTTAAGTTGTTTTTGTTGGCCTTCTCCACTAGACTAAGGTGATCCTTTGGGGGTACAAGAAGAATTATTTAAAAGTCATTATATTATTAAAAGCATAATATCTTTATTTAAAAATAATTTATAAGAATATTATTTTTAAGTACATGTTTTTATCTCATCCTATTTTAACATCTCTGTTTTATAATGTGTATATTAAATCGAAAGTATATATAATAAATAGAGATAGTGAAAAACCATATTATTGGAAAATTTAATAAGAATTTAAGCATAGAAAACTTTAAATTTTCATTCCATGTTTTCCAGATTTTGAAGGTATGTATGCCTGACATGAGAAACATTTTTTAAATACAAGTGTCTTCTCAGCAGCTGTCATGCAAGAACTTGGAACATACTCATTTGTAAATAATGGTTCCAGATTTCAAATATCTCTCTTATAAGAAAATGAAATACTTAGAGAGCACATAGTTTAGAAGCAAAACATTCGTTTTTTAACCAAGTAAGAAACCGGTTTTAAAATAATGTCTGTTTTAGGGTCCATTCCAGATGAAAGACTCTATCGAATGTTCGTCAATAAAAAAGTAACAATGTTGAGACCAAAAGAAGATGAGAACTCTTGGTTTAACTTACTTGTGATTCATCAGAACAGGTAAAAGTATTCTTGGAAAAAATTTTTGAGTCAAGTGGTGAGGTTCCTTAAATCTCTGTTTCCAGGCTTCTGTATTTCCGTAAAATATTCCTTATTTGATAGTTGTCAGTGCAGGATCATGCATAACTTACATGTGCTTCGACTGCATTTTGAAATTGTTTCTAATAAATGATATCTGTAAAGAATATTTGTGACATGTGGATAAGGTACAAGAATAACCATAAAATTGAATACTCTTAAATTCAGCAAAGAAGTAGGACATTACCAGTACATTATCCTGTGCACTTCCCTGACCCCATCTCTTACCACAGACCCCAGAGAGAAGCACAGTTTTTAATTTGTATTTAATCAGTCTGTTGCTTTTCTTTACCATTTAATCACATATCTATCATGAGTATTTTATTTAGTTTTGGTACAACTGGAACCCTGCTGTATATTTTGCAGCTGGCTTATTATGTTTTATTACTAAGATTCATCCATTTCGATGCTTAAAAGCATAATTGATTTTCACTGATCTGTACAGTTATACTTTTTCTTGTGTTGGTGAATATTTTATGTTATCTCCAGAGTCTTGCTTTTTTAAACCTTTTAGTTATGAATATTGTTACATGCATCTCCTGGTGCGTATAGGCAGGCGTTTTTCTAGAATATATTAAATATAGCTAGATCAACTGTCATGTTAGTATTTTGAAGAAGTTGGATCTGTTGGTAGTGTGATGGATTGATTGAAAGGAAAGAAGACTCAATGCAAGATTTATTGTGTGATGACTGCAGTTACAGTGTGGAATGACGGTAGTGAAATGACGGCGGTGAAACTGATGTGGGAGAGACAAACCTGAGATGTTACAAGGAAGAATCCAAAGGGATTTGGGCCCGATTATATTTATTACTTATTGAACAGAAATCAATGCAGAGTACTCTGGTACTAAAACCCACTAAGCACTTAGTGAGAGGAAAGGCTCCATGAGGAAGCCTTCCGTTGCCTTATGGACGCTCTCAAACAGTGAGTTTCGAAGGAGGAGCAGGCCAGAGTTTTAATAAGTGCAGTCTCCCTATAACTTTGCACCCCTGGGAGTTTGTTCTTTCTGTTGCTCAGGGCCTCCCAGTTCTGCTGCACTCTCTACTTCCCAAAGTAGGGAAGAGTCAGAAGGAAAAATCCTAAGTGATTCCAAGAACTTCAGCCAGAAATAGAGGTGGAATGGCAGCCTCAGGAATGGGTGTATGTGTAATGTTGATAATGGCTAGTTGCTGGTGATACTAACATTGATCATTTGATTAAGGTGGTGTGTGCCAGGTTGCTCCAATGTCAAGGTCCCATTTTCCATTTTGTAATAATATTGTTGGGAAAAGTACTTTCCGAGTATTTGAATATCCTGTTTGGCCTTAAAATTCTGCCCGCTAATTTTAGCATCCTTTGGTGGATTTCATTTCCAGCAACGAATACTGTGGTGTTGGAATTGTTATTTTTTAATTTCCCTCATTCTTCCTGCATTTATTAATTGAAATTTCTTCTGTAAGGAGGATTTGTCCCTTCTCACTTGTTTATTTATTCATTTATTTATCTATGTTGTTATAGACTCACGGATATTTATTTTATCCTTTGAATTATAATCCAATACTATCAGGTTTTTTTGTTGTTGTTCAGATTGTTCCAGTTTTGACCATTGGAGTTCTTTTATATTAGCTTCTATGTCCTTTCAACATGCCCTTTTCCTTTTTATTTACTTATTTGTGATCATGTCCTTCACTTTCTGGTACCACAAGATGCTCCAGGCTCATCTTGTGTTTTTCTGCCCTAGCCCTAGAATCAATCACTTCTCTAAGGATCCCTGATTGCCTTTATTTGAGAACCGTATTTAGAAACCCAGATACAGGTTTGCTTGTTGCGTGTTTACTTGTTGCTGCTGGGACTTTCTTAGCCCTCGGTGATCAGAGTTTAAAAAATACATGTATATATCCTAACCCCGGATATGCATCTGTATTTGTAAAAACACACATGCAAGCATGAGTTTGAACTTACTCTAATTCAGCCCTGTAGGGTTCATTTTTTTTCTTCTCCCTTTCTTTTTTGGGAGTTCTTTCTCTAACAGTTAGAAACCTGGATCATATTATCTATAATATATTTACTTAATTTTTTCAGTCTTGGTTGACATGTAAGGTAATTTCAAAAATTCCTGACCTGTACCCACGAGAAACAAATTTGCCAATTAGTGTACAGTGTTTATGTAAGTTACTTTAGTCTTTAGCCTTACTGTATCTAGTCAAAACAGCCCTTCTAGGGTCACTTAGGCCAGCTCCATTTCCCCCACCCCCTTCAGCGTGAGTATGCAGTTCTCCCGTAATACTGTTACGCTCATTTGTCACCCTCTGCATTCTTATGTATTTTTTTATTGCTTTCATGGAGTATAAAAAACAGGGTTTGTCCTAGTGAGTGACTTTTTCATGAGCCTTTTGCATTTTATTTTATTTCTGTTTGTGTCTCTATATGGGCCGGTTTCTTTGGCTGAAAAAGACTGTGAAGCGGAAGAGCACCTTGTCATTCAAAATATTTCCACAGGGATGTTCGGTCAGCTTCTAAACCACAAATTAGAGTCAGCTCACCAGCTTAACCCCCTCTTGCGTGAAAGAGTCAGTGCTTTATGGAAGCACAATTGCATCATACAGTGTTCGAGTTATTCTGTGTTTCTTCAGTAATTGTGATAATGTCCTCCCCTAGGTAGACGTAAAAGCATCCCTAGATACATGAGCCTGCTGCTTCCCTGATTTCACTTCCAGCTCCTCCTGGCATTCCTTCTGCTCTGCCATTCCTCCCCTTGCTGTCCTTGAACTTGCCAAATACATTCCCACTTCAACCTCTGCCCAGGACTCAGCCCTCTGCATGGGACTTCTTCCCCTGCATGCTTGATTCCTGGTTGTGGTTCTCTGCTCATGTCACCTGGCAGGGCAGCCTAGCCTGACCACCCTGTGCATAGTAAGCATTCCTGATCGGTGTCACTTCTCCCTTTATTTCTCTTTACAGCACTTATGCCCACCTGACAGATTCTATGTGAGTACACATACACATACATGTACATATTGTATTATTGCTTGTTCCCCAACTAGAGCAAGAACTTTGTTCCCTGCTGTGTCTTTGATGTCTAGAAGAGGCCTGGGACACCTGGCACAGACTAGACAAACAGGAAATATTTGTTGAATGAATACTGATTTGCCGTAAGTGAATGCTAGGTTGAAGTATTTGAACACTTTTACTTACATTCCCAGTGATGATAAAGTCGGTGTTAGGGAAAACTTCCTTCTTATCTTTCCTCACTTTGGGTTTTCACGTGTCTTTCAATAATAACAACTAGTCTAGGTATAAAACCATAGTTTGCAGATCTTCATACAATATTTTATTTAATATTGAAAACTCATCTCTTATGTAAGACTGAAATTGTTACTCCGATTTTTATATGTTAAAAAATGGCTGGACGTCTTTAGAGATTTGTTTTTATTCTACAAAGTTTAGACTTAACTTACTTTCGTTTTCTGACTCTCTCTCTCTCTATGTATAATCAAACCATTTTGTATGTTTTCACTATTGATAGAGCTCATGCTGCTGCTTTTCTGATCTCACTTCCAGCTCGTCCTTGTTTTCATTCTGCTCAGCGACACTATTGATGGAATTCATACTTTTCTGACTTTCCCTCTGTTAAAGCCTTTTGCAGTCTGCCTCTCAGTGTAGAATTGACTATTTTCTCTTTTGTGGCTCCTACTTGTCTGTGTCCTGCAAGTTTGTAAACCTTTTGAGGGCAGGAATTAGGTATTATCTTTGCACCCCTAATCCCTTGAATAGTTTCTGGCACAAAGAAGAGATGTACTAAGGCAAAGAAAGATCTGTATAGCTTTTCTTAATATGAGGTGTTTCTGTATCTCTGGACATTTATATTTACTTTTAAAAATCTTGGTATAGGAGTAAGCACGGAAATACTAACTTCATTCCAGAACAATTTTTGGATGACTTCATTGATCTTGTTATCTGGGGCCATGAACATGAGTGTAAAATAGCTCCAACCAAAAATGAACAACAACTCTTTTATGTATCACAACCTGGAAGTTCAGTGGTTACTTCTCTTTCCCCAGGAGAAGCTGTAAAGAAGTAAGTAATTGTTATATTTTCCAAATCAATTAAAATAAAAAAATTTCTTGCTATCATCATCCTACAGGTTCAGTGTACTGATAGTTTTTTATATGATAGATTTCTTTATGAAGATGGTTATTTGATGTAGTCTTACTATTTTCCCAGATCTTAAGCCATTTTCAACAGGAGAGTATCCCAATGGTGTTAATGATTTAGCTGCTTATTAGGCATATTCAGGGCTAGCATTTTAACTGATGAAATTTCAGATTAGAGCGCTATGGATGATGATTTTACTGATTTCACAAAGTCTGTTTATAAACAAATTCCCCTAAAGCCACTTAATTGAGGTTTTTCTGGTTATAAATGCAACATTATAGCATATCTCATTTCTTTTAATTCTTTAGGGGAATTATATGACAAAGTAGTTAATGGCGATTAAGCCCAATTTTTATAATGGATTTCACCTTTTGAATCCACTCAGATTTTGATTTTTATGATAATAATAGCTTTAAAGAATCTGGTTAGTAGGATGTAAATTTGGCTCTTTTCTTCAGAGTTCTGCTGATTTATTTTATGTATGTGTGTGTACGTATATACTCTCAGATAATCCATATATATGTGGTAGTCTGTACTATGGATACTACGGTCATAGTTCTGGTAGCGTTGTGTCCTACCTACTGTCTCTCTGTCTGTCTTCGCTCACTAGAGTGTCTGTTCAGGCAGGGACGGATGAGTGGATTTTATTCTGGGGAAGAATATTGACATTTTTTTCCCCTGTGATATAACATTAAGTTGTCAAAAAAATTTGTTAAGAATATGATTTTGTAGAGAAATATTTTGTAGAACCTTAGAGATAACATAGTTTTGGTGTGCACATTTTCCCGAGAAAATTTACAGTGTGACTAGACTTTCATTTCCCTCATTTCAGACATGTTGGTTTGCTGCGTATAAAAGGAAGGAAGATGAATATGCAGAAAATTCCTCTTCACACAGTACGGCAGTTTTTCATGGAGGATGTTGTTCTGGCTGATCACCCAGACATTTTTAACCCGGATAACCCTAAAGTAACTCAGGCCATACAGAGCTTCTGTATGGAGAAGGTAATCCCTCTAGATAAGGGTCAGTGAGATCTCCTTTAGCTGAGAGATGATTTACCGTGAGTTAAATAGTTCCATAGAGGAAGGGAAGTCTTTTAGACTTGTTACAGTCTCACGAAGCCCACAGGGAAGCACTGTTGTTCCATAAATGAGTTTAATTGTATCAAAGACCTTTTCCTTTTAGTCTTGGAGATGGAAGAATGTGAAATGTAGAAGAAACTGCTGCAGAAATTGTGCGAATGCACTTACTGATATGTAAATCAACAGCGCGATACTGTTCATTGCTTACGGTTGCTGTAATTCTTACAATTGTCACTGATATTCATTGATTGCTTATATATCCTGGGCACTGTTGACAGCATTTTGCATTTAATCCACTCAACAACGCTGTAGGTACGTAGATTCTATTGTCCTCATTTTAGGGAAAGAAGAACTGAACCGTAGAGGAAATCACTCACCCAGCGTCATGGCCTTCCCGGCAACACATAACTCACATAGGTGAAAAGCTGTAGAGTATGCTGGTTTCCAGAGGATTAGACCCAAAAACTTACATTAAGGCTGCAATTTCTGTCTCTGTTTCTGTGTTTAGCCCGCATGACACCTGCTCTGTAGGTAGCTATCTGACGCTTCACCCTGAGGAGGGTATGTCCACAGGGTGGCCCCCAGACTGACAGTGTCCTTACACCTGAAAGAGCCTGTTTTCCCAGTAGTTCCAAATCAACTCCTGGCACTGAGTTCTGTTGTACTGAGGTCACGTATGTGTCCCTGGGAGGTGGAAAATGGATTGATTGGTGAGGCCTACGTCAGATCTCTCAGCTTTGACACAACTGACATTTTGGACTAGGTAATCCTTTGTTGTGCTAGGTTGCATTGTGGGATTTCAACAATATCTTCTCTGGCCTCTACCCGCTAGAGGCCAGTAGTATCCTTCCCCCAAGTCATGACAATATTTTTATTTTGAGATTAAAGAAATGCTTGAAAATGCTGAGCGAGAACGTCTGGGAAATTCTCGACAGCCAGAGAAGCCTCTTATACGACTGCGAGTAAGTCCTATGTAGATAAATTAAACTTTATTGATTTTCAGAGGATAGTACTTACAGTTAACATAAATTCGTTTTTTAAATTAGTAAGGAGAGTATATACAGTAATAGGAGAAATCATCATCTGGCACCAGAAATAATAAAGCTGTCAGGACTTGATTTAATCATAGTTTGATTCTAATAAATTTGATTTTTTTTTCTGATTTTTTTCTGAATAGTCTGTTGTTCTATTTAATAGGTTGGCCAAGTCTGACTCCATCTTTTACTATCTCTCCCCTCACTCCCTGGCCTCCTGCCGTTCTCTGCTCTCACACTCCCCCCTCCTTGTCTGCTCAGTGAGGCCCTCCCCCAATGAGATGGGACCCCCATATCTTCTCACCAGCACTCCTGATTTCACTTACCCTCCTCTGCTTGTTCTTTTCTTTGTTTTCCACAACACACCCTCCTAACCTACTATATGCAGTGTATTTATTTTGGTTGTTGTGTGTCCCCAACTGCAAAACTGTAAGCTCCTTGAGAACATGGAACTTCATGAATTTTGTTAACCAATGTATCCAAAGATTTCAGAACAATTCTGGCATATAGCAAGTGCTTGAGAAATATGTTAAAAGAATTAAGTGTTTGAGAGTATTAAAAAATTTAAAGAAATTGAAGCGCTTCCTGTGCCTGTAAACCTACTTACTCATTTCCATCATATAAAAAGTAATCTTTTTTTTTTTGTTTGGTCCCTGTGCCTTTCCCTTCAGCTAGTTCTGCCCTTGTCTTTTATTTTCTTCCAAACCTCTCGAAATACATAGCTCTTACTGCTCATTTAACATTCTGTTCCTCAATCCATTGTAACCAAGGTTCTGACGCTACCATCTCAGGTGAAAAAGATGACGTTCAGTTGTCAAAGCTTGTTTTCTTCTGGCTGAATCACTCTTTGACATTCTTTTCTTCGAGTCATGTTTGACCTGTGCTCTCTCTTAGCCCTCTTTTCAGCCTAGGCATATGGCTTTAAGGACCACCTATAGAGTGATGATGCCCACATGTTTACCTCCAGCTTAGACCTCCTTGTTGAGGCCCAAGAGCCCCCCCGCCACACACACACAAAGCCTGGTACTCAAGGAATAATCAAAACAGCAGCACTGACATCGCCTGGGAAACTTTTTTTTTTAAACAATTACTGCTTTTCTTTATTTACTTGCTTGCTTACTTCTAGAGAGGTAGAGAGAGAAGCAGAGGCCAGAGGGCAATGGAGAATCCCAAGCAAACTCCATGCCCAGTGGGCAGCCCAGTGCAGGGCTCGATCTCACAACCCTGAGATCATGACTGGAGCCAAAATCACAAGTCAGAAGCTTAACCCATTGAGCCACCCAGGTGCCCCTCACATGGGAAATTTTTTTTTTCTCAATGAGATTATTTTATTTTTTTAATTTATTATAATAATATTTTTTATTATATTATGTTAGTCACCATACAGTACATCCCTGGTTTTTGATGTAAAGTTCTATGATTCATTAGTTGCGTATAAAAACCAGTGCACCATGCAATACGTGCCCTCCTTACTACCCATCACCAGCCTATCCCATCCCCCCACCCTCCTCCCCTCTGAAGCCCTCAGTTTGTTTCTCAGAGTCCATAGTCTCTCATGCTTCATTCTCATATGGGAAATTTTTTAAAATGCAAGATCTCAGACCCATCGAATTGCATTTTAACAAGATCCCTAAGATATTTGTATGCACATTAAAATCTAAGAAGCTCTGGGGTATTTAGTGTGAAGATAAAAGAGTACAGTCTAGAGCCAAAATGCCTGGGTTCAGTTCTGGCTCTGCCACTACTAGCTATGTGACCTTGAGCAGTTGGATCTTTTGTCCCTTGGTTTCTACCTCATAGATTTACAAGATCAAAATGAATTAAATATTAACTGTTGCACAGTAAGTAATCTAGTCCTTTCTGTCTATCCCATTGTTGTTGCTGAAGTTGAGCCCTGATTCTTCTTTTATCTGGCCTATAAATGCAGTTTCCTTCCTGACCCTGCCTTCAGTTTCTTCACCCCCCCACACACACCCGTAGCTTATTCACACTAATGCCAAATTCATCTTTGTAAAATACAGTGTTGCATGTCTTTCCTGCTGAAAATGACTTAATGATCTCCTAGTGCTAATAGGAACAAGTCTTGCACAGCATTCAGAGGTTTACATGACCTGGTCGTAACCGACCTCCTTGGCTTCTCCCTCCTTTTTCTGCCAGAACCTTCTAAATTCCAGCTACATTAGACTAAAAGTGTTCCCTGGGTCCAGTGGAGTTTATTTCACTCTTCCGTACCTTCACCCACGCTGACCCTGCTGTGTGGAAGGTGCTTCTCTCCTTCCATAGCATCTCCTTCAGCATGCACTTAAAGCTTTTCCCTTTTCCAAGAGCCTGTCTTGACCTCCCTTCAGAGTCAGTGCTTCTACTTTTTTGCCCTCGGTCTGCTTTGTATGTACTTGTTAAGCACCGTTCCCATTCTGCTTGTACTTATTTATTTACATGTTTGTCCTCCCAGTCAGCTTGTGAATTTCTCGACAACCAAGATTATACAGTTTTTATGGCTGTATCCCTGGTCCTTAGCAGGGTGCCTAGCACATTGTGAACTCCTCAGTAAAGTCTGCTTAATGAACAAGTTTTGTGACTCTTAGGAGCAGAAAATTACAAATCAACCTAAGCTGGAGTATCATTGATAAAATGAAGAGTTTTCTGGAGACCCCATAGCCTAAGCATTTAGTATTTTCTGTTTTTATAACGTCGTTGCTGTAGAGATATAATACATAGTTGTTTTGGGAGAACCACATAGTTCTCTTTAACTGGGCAAAAAATCCCATGTTTCTCATCTATGTCTGCCTAATACCATTAGAACCAAGCACAGTTAAAGAGAAAATTGGCATTCCTTTTCCTAAACACAGTGAATTATTAAATCATTCATGAAACAAAGGAACAGATATTTTCATTACTAATAGTCCAGAAGTAACATTGTATCAACTCAGGAAACCATTAATTTTATGATTCAGTAAACAAATACTTTTGGAGTACATTTTTTTCTGCATGCTGGGGGACACAGTAACGAAAAAACAGGAGGTTTTGAATTTATTGGGCTTATGGGAGGTGGCAGTGTGAGGAGAGACATAAAAAATAGGTAGCAAATAGATGAACAAAATTCCACTTCCATCCAGAAGTGTGATGAATAGTGTAAACTGGGTGGAGGTGAGGGGAATTTGGATAGGCCAGTGATGCGGTACAATGCTGGTTCCCGGAGCCTGTGTTTAGAACAGCTAGTTTAGGGAAATAATATATGTCTTGGGGAAAAATTCTAGTATGCATTTCTCTTTGGAAAGGTCTCTGTATGACTCTAAACTTCTTAACTTAGAAAGATCCCGCTTTGAGTGGGATTGTGACGTCTAAATAGATACGTGCTTTGAAGGTAATCATTTCTCAAAGCTAACACATTGGATTCTTTTCCTGCGTGGATTTTCCCAGCATTTCTTTGTTAGTGTGAAAGTATATCCCGAAGATGATAGACCAATTAACTAATGCATCTAGGGCTGGCATTTTATTTTAGTGGAGAATTTTCTTTCTGTTTCGAAAGTTTAAATACTTTAGAAATTTCACCTCCTTTCCAGGTGGTGCTCCTGGTGCCTAGGCTCTTATTGTTACCACAAGGAGATGTAATCGTTCAGACCTTGTGGGAATTCTTGTCGTTTCTTGGGTCCATCGAACAAAATGTCTCGTTAAGCTCGTAAACCTTTGAAGCTTTGTTTTCTCAGTAGAGTAAAAAGTATAACACCATCATGATCTCTAACACGAATTATAGAACATTAATTTATTACCTTAAAAGTATTGAGCATAAACATAACTAACGCAATTGGTAAACTGTTGTTTCTAGGCTTTCATAACTTATTTTGTATTTCCAGGTGGACTATAGTGGAGGTTTTGAGCCTTTCAGTGTTCTTCGCTTTAGCCAGAAATTTGTGGATCTGGTAGCTAATCCAAAAGATGTTATCCATTTTTTCAGGCATAGAGAACAAAAGGAAAACACGGGTAAGCTAGTTATTTTCACAAATTAAGAACTGCTTTTTACAGGGCTTACAAAAATCTGTCTTTAGTAAAAGAAGTAGAAAATGATGAAAATATTTTTATATGATTATTTCTGGTATCTTAAGCTGGCAGTTGGAATAATTAAATCTCTTCTAAAAATTAGATTGCAATCATTTTAAACCTGTGGGTAACAGTAAAGAAAGGGAAGCCTTTCTCTGCAGATGTAGTTTTTAAAAACAGTGCTGCTGAGTAACAGTGCACACAGATTTTAAAGATTTATTGCTCAAAATATATATTGTTGACAATACATTATTGTTCAGAGAATGTACTCAAATTCTGCATCAAGTATTTCAACTTTCGAGTATACAGGATTTAGGAAGACTCCAGTCTTTTGGAATAAGAGGTAGCTCATAGTTTGATGTTTCTCATGATTACATAATTAATTTCTAATTAAATTTTGTAAAAACTCATTGCCCTTATTTTTAAATGCATTTATAAAAATAGGCTATCCAGCTGAAATAGTGCTTTTTCATAAGAAAAGTTGATGTGTTAAATATAGAGCCTCTTCTTTAAGCTGTTGAGTCAGAGAATTTCTATAGAAAAATATGGCTCTTGTTTTATAGGTAAAGCTATTTCAGTTTTTATTAACTGAGATTTAATGAGCTTCGATTTTCAGTGTCAAATTGTGACCAAATTCTGTGTGCTGTTAATTCAACCTGAAATATTCGTTCAGATATTTAAGTGGAACTCATAAAATACTGTTTTAGGAAAAAAGTCCTTATCAGATAATTATTTTCTTATGCTATGAATTTTAACTAGTTACTTATTGATAGTGGTTTACTTTAATTGTCCATCCTTATCAATCCCTTGAGATTTTATGGGTGTAGCATTCATAATAATACAGAATATAGAACTAGTACGTTGTTACTTGAGTTTCATCATAGTCAGTTTTATTCTAATGATTCCTTTTTGGTTTCAACATAAATTGCTAAATGGAAACAATAACCCTTTTGTGTGTTTTATTGAGAGCATTTTTTTTATTATTTTGGCCAGCTCTACTTCTCGTGTACCTGTGTAACATTGTACAAATTACATAAGCCCTCTGATGTTTGATCTTCTTGTCTGTGAAATCAGGATAGTGACTGAGCCTTCGTCATAGAATCGTGGTGACGATTAGATGATAGGATGTGTTTAAATAGTCTAAACATAGTGTTTGGCGTCGTAAAATGTAGTCATCGTACTTATGGAGCCATATTAATTCTACTCTCCTGAGATTTGAAAAAGATTTCTGTTCACTTGTCTTCAGCACCTTGCAAAAGGCACACAGAACGTTGTCCCTCTTCACCCTCCAAGCCATGGCACGTATTTTTCCCTCTGCCTCAAGTAGTTTTTTCTTTTCCCTGTTTTACTTAGTGAATCTTACTCATTCTGCAAGACTTGATTCAAATGATAGCTACATTATTTTCAACCTTCTCTGAGAAGAATTAGGTTATTTCTTCTCTGTGTGCCATACTGTCTTTTTACCTCTCGTAGCATTTCCCGCCATTATTGTAATCATTTGCTCTTGTGGGCAGGGATCCTGTCTTTTCACCATTGTGTTTTCATGGCCAGGTCCAACATCTGCTAGACAGTTAATATTTATTTTCCTAACAAAGGTTATCAGCAGAGTAGGTCCTGGACTCTCTGCTTTTTGGCTTCCTACCCAGTACTCTTTGTATTCTTTACCTATTTTTGAGACCGCTCTCCTGGTTAGGAATGCAGCAAAAGTGCTGTGAGCATACATCCCATTTGTCTCACAGAATATTAAAAAGGTACATACTTAAGAGCTGAGATTTAATTAAATGGATAATTTCTACAGTTTCATCAAGGACATTCTTAAGTGAAACTGGCTTTCCTTGTTTTGCTTTGAGCTGTGCGGATGTGGTGGTGAATGTTGTACAGTTCCAAGCCACTGCCTTGATTTATAATAAGGAACCGGCAACTGTACCCATAATTGCTTTTGTATCATCAGGGCAAATGGCAATGGAGCGGAACAGGTAAATGGCATCTTGGTGTCATTACGAAAGGAGTTTTGTCCCTGAACATCCCCTGAAATGGTCTTGGAGATCAGAGGTCTGAAGATCATCCTTTGAGAATAGCTGTAGGAGACATAAGACTTAGAGATAGGCAAAGAGATACACGTTTTCAGGAAAAGACTGCAGCTGTTAGCAATGATGCCATGTTTTTGCCTCAGAATTTACCATGTTGAGCAAGCTGATCGTTAATCAAGTTTGGCCATACCTCCTCTACTGACCAAACCTGCCATGAGTCTGGGCACTTCCACAGTGTCACAGAAGCTACTACTTGTCCACGGGCTTCTTTTTTCTAGGAGAAGAGATCAACTTTGGGAAGCTCATCACAAAACCTTCAGAAGGAACAACCCTAAGAGTAGAAGACCTTGTAAAACAGTATTTTCAGACTGCAGAGAAGGTAATTTCTTAATTACGACCTACATGTTGAGGAATGGCTCTCTGAGGATAACTGACTTTAATTTGGGATATGTATAATTCGTACTTCAAACAAAAGGGATCCTCACAATGTTCCCATGAACTAAGTGGGACAATAACTAATTACATTTACTTGTGGTTACTCTTCATCGTGAAAAATCAGTGCTTAATTAATGGTGTTATTATTGTGGCTATTATAGGTGGCGTTGTTTTGCTCTTCCTTTTTCTCTCTACCGCATGTTTTTGAATCCAGGATTTACCTTTCTTGCGTCTAGATGTAGTTTCAGAACTACTTTAATAAGACAGCCACAGGATGGTGAAGCTACTTTCGTTGGTATGAGTTTGTGCCACTTTAAAATCTGGTTCTATTAATTGCCCGTTGCTGCTGAAACAAATTTCCACAAACTTAATAAATGAAGATAACACACATTTGTTATCTTACAGTTCTGTAGGTCAGAAATCTGACACCAGTCTTACTGGCCTAAAATCAAGGTGTTAGTAGGGTTGTGTTCCTTTCTGGAGATTCTAGGGGCAAATCTTTTCCAGTTTCTAGAGGTGTCCACATTCTTTGGCTAACAGCCTCCTTCCACCTCCAAAGCCAGCAATGTTAGATTTCTCTGGCCATTTCCACCATTCGGATCTCCCTCTAACTCCCTCCTTTAGCCTCCCTCTTCCACTTTTAAGGATGCTCATGATTGCACTGAGCCCACCTGCATAGTCCCTGATAATCTCCTGATTGTACAGTCACCCGATTAGTAATCTTAATTCCATCCATAACCAACCATAGTTTTCCTTGGCCACGAACATATTCACAACCCAGAGATTGGGATGTGGACATCTTTAGGGAGCCATTACTGTGCCCACTACACAATTAACCTAATCTCTTAATCATCAGCTAGCATTTCAGGACTCTACATCCCAGCCACTCAGGCCTCTGCATTCCCACCTGTCTTAATCACTACTCCTGTTTCTTATTTTTACTTGGCTTTTTCTGGCCCATAAAATTTATTAGTAGGCTTACTTACTGTCCATTGTTTCGTTTTATTTTGTTTTCCCTTCAGCAACTGGACAACTTTTTTGTCTTTTTTCCCTGGTAACATTATACTGTAATTTTCCTTGCTCATATAGAATTATTTGGTAAGGAATAGATACTGATTTCTGCATCCAGTGATTTGTACTTCTTTTACAGAATGTGCAGCTCTCACTTCTAACAGAAAGGGGAATGGGTGAAGCAGTACAAGAATTTGTGGACAAGGAAGAAAAAGACGCCATAGAGGAATTAGTGAAATACCAGTTGGAAAAAACACAGCGATTTCTTAAGGAGCGTCATATTGATGCCCTAGAAGATAAAATCGATGAAGAGGTAACCAGTTTGGGGTGGAGAAGTCTAGTTAGACACTCTCTCCTCAAGAGCAGCGCTGATTTTCTTTCTACTAAACCACTGTTTAACCTCTTTGATTTGTTTAGTTTCCTCATCTACAAAATTGAGTTTGTAAAATGAGGATTAAAGTAGAAAAGGTCTGGAACAGAATCTTAAACATGATTGAAACCCATTAAATGTTAGCTTTGTTCTCCATAGATAGAATCTTCTCTTGAATATCATGAAAATGCTTCAAAATGAGCCTTACAGGATGAAAACTTATGTTCTTTTCAATTTTTTAGTAGGTTTTGTTTGAGATTTTGAATTTCATCTAGAAATTCAAATTCATCTCTAGGCATAAAAGCAGTGGAAGGATCAGAGGAGAAGGCCCTTAGGTTTGACTGCATAGAAATTGTAAATGTTTGCATGTCAGATTATCAAAAAACAAAATGTATTGACATGAAGAACATATTTCTGTGTGGGCGCAAGAAAGGTTGATACTCATAATATTCAAGTACCTTAGTAAATGTTAAGAAAAGTAGTAAACATTTCAATAAGAATAATGAACAAAGACATGAATAAGTGGTTCATAAAAGAAATACAAATGGTAATAAGCATATGAAAATGGTGAAAACTCAGATGCGTTTGTTATTTGTCAGAATGACGGCAATTTGAGAAAAGTATTTATTTAGTATGCTGCTCATGGGAGTGTCTAGTTTGAGCTGCTGCATTGGAAGGCAGTTTGTCAGTGTACATCAAGAGGCTTAAGATTTGTCCTTTAACTCATCCCTTTCCCAAGACAACAGTGAGGTGGAAATTTGTGTATGGAGTAATTTATCTGAGTGTGGTCTGCAGTGGGAAAATTTGGAAAATGTATGATGAAGTAAGTGTTGGCACAATCACACTAGATACTGTGCAGCATTAAAAATCATACTTTTGAAGAATGTGGAGAAATATTTTCAATGTTATATAGGGAAAGAACATTATAGATTTAAAACTATATGCAGTATGATTCCAGTGATTTTTAGTTTATATGCGAGTGTGTGTATACGTGCAAAGAATGAAAGAAAATATTCCAAACATTATCATTGGTTATATTCAGGTAATGAGATTATAGGAGATCATTTTCTGTATCTTCTAGATTCCCTCTAAGCAGAACAAAACATTTTTAAAACTTGTTCCCTTTGACTTTGATTTTAGTGCTTTTAATTAGCATGGTTCTCTTAGAGCCTTATGATGTCAATATGCAACTAGTAATATTCCAGGCCAAGTACGCTGGTTATATGGGGTTCATAAGTTTTTGGCAGGGATGCATTTCTCCATTAGGTACCGGAAATAAAACATGACCATCCTACTCAAATGTAAATATTAAACTATGAAACTCCTAGGAGATAACATAGGAGAAAATCTAGATGACCTTGTGTGGCAGTGACTTTTTAGATAACGACACCAAAGGTATGATCTGTGAGAGAAGGAATTGATAAGCTGGACTTTATCAAAATGAGAAACTGCTCAGTGAAAGACAGTGTCAAAAGAATGAGAAGACAAGCAACAGACTTGGAGGAGAAAATATTTGTAAAAGACACATCTGGTGAAGAATTATTATCCAAAAAAATACGAAGACTTCTTAAAACTCAGCAATAAGGGGCACCTGGGTGGCTCAGTTGGTTAAGTGTCCGACTCTTGGTTTCCACTTGAACCCCAAGTCGGGCTCCGTGCTCAGTGCAGAGTCTGCTTGTCCTGCTCCCTCTGTTCCTCCTTCCTCTCTCTCTCTCTCTCAAATAAATCTTTTAAAACAAAACAAAATTCAGCAGTAAGAAAATAGGCAAACTGATGTAAAAACAGACCAAAGAACTTAACAGACATCTCACCAAAGATGTACAAATGGCAAGTAAGCGTATGAAAACATGCTCTATATCATATGTCATCAGGGAAATGCAGATTAATAATGAAATATACCACTATGCACCTATTAGAACAGCCAAGATCTGGAACACTGACAGCACCAAATTCCGGTGGGGATGTGGACAACAGGAATGCTCACGCATTGCTGATGGAAATGCAAAATGGTATGGTCACTTTGGAAGACAGTTCGGCAGTTTCCTGAACAACTTAATATAGTCTTACCATATGATCCAGCAGTCGTGCTCCTTGGTATCTACCCAAAGATGTTGAAAGCTTATGTTCACATAACAACCTGCACACAGGTGTATATAGCAGCTTTATTCATAGTTGCCAAAACTTGAAAGCAACCAAGATGTCCTTCAGTAGATGAATGGGTAAGTAAATTGTGAAACACCCAGACTTGGGAATATTATTTAGGCCAAGAAGAAAGGAATTGTCAATCTGTGAAGAGTCATGGAGGAAACTTAAATGCATATTACTAAGTGAAAAAGCCAGTCTGCAAAGGATTGTATGATTTCAACTGTGCAACATTCTGGAAGAAAGCAAACCTAATAGAGACAGTAAAAAGATCAGAGGTTGCAGGGGTTGAGTGAGGAGCGAGGGAAGGGATGAGTAGGTGTGCGGCAGTTAAACTGCCCTGTACGATACTGTAATTTAGGTGGTTGCATGTCATTATACCTTTTTCCAGACTCCTAGCACACCAAGAGTGAACCGTACTATAAATTCGACTTCGGGGGTGCCTGGCTGGCCCCATCAGTGGAGCATGCAAGCCTTGCTCTTGGGGTTTTAAGTTTGAACCCCACGCTGGGTATAGAGATGACTTAAAAATAAAATCTTAAAAACAACCACCACCACCACCTTTGGACTTTGGGTGATTATGATGTGGCCGTGTAGGTTCATCAGTTGTGACAAATGTACCAATTCTGGTGGAGGGAGGTTGATAATGGGAGTCTGTGCATGTGTCGGGCTGGGGGGTATATGGGAAATCTCAGTGCCTCCTTCCCAGTTTTTTGTGAACCTAAAACTACACTTAAACAAAAAACACACACACAGATAAACACAAAAGTAAATAACTTCAGCATCCCCACCTGGAGAGCTATCATGACTCCTGAGAGGGTGCATAAGGGATGGGGGGGTGTAGCTAAGAGTGTGGACTCTGGACCAAACCACCTGTGTTCCAAATCAAAACCCTTACTACCTGTGTAACTAACAGTGAGTTTTTTAACCTCTCTCTACCTCCATTTCCTCATCTGTAAAATGGGGATAATAATAAAAAACTCCTTCAAGATTGTCGTGAGGATCAAAAGAATACATGTAAAGTCCCAGAACACTGGCAGCACATGGTACCTACTCAGTATTTTTACTCTGACTCATCTCTGCGAATGACTTAGCACTTTTGATCTGGTATGTACTACCTAGAGCACTGTCACATACTGTGCCATTTTTGAAAACAGTTTTTATCCCTTCCACTGAATCGTAACAAAGATACTGTCATTTCTTTCAGCTTAAACAATAAAGCCCTCTTCACTCCCATTTCCCTTTAGCTACTACTCATCTTCTTTGTTTCTCTTTTATAGCAGAATTGCTTCAGAGTTTTCTATATTTGCTGCCCTGATTTTTCTCCCACCCTTTTCTCTTACACCCATCATCTGGGGGTTTTGACCCGTTATTCCAGTGACGCTGCTCACATCGAAGTTACCATTGACCTCCATTGTTAAATCCACTGTGGGTTCGTCTTAAATCTCCCTTGAACTTTTCTTTCTTTCTTTTTTTTTTTTTTTAAGATTTTATTTATTTATTTGACACAGAGAGAGACAGCCAGCGAGAGAGGGAACACAAGCAGGGGGAGTGGGAGAGGAAGAAGCAGGCTCATAGGGGAGGAGCCTGATGTGGGGCTCGATCCCACAACACTGGGATCACGCCCGAGCCGAAGGCAGACGCTTAACCACTGTGCCACCCAGGCGCCCCTCCCTTGAACTTTTCTTGAAACCTTTTTTTTTTTTAAAGATTTTATTTATTTATTTGACAGAGATAGAGACAGCTAGCGAGAGAGGGAACACAAGCAGGGGGAGTGGGAGAGGAAGAAGCAGGCTCATAGCAGAGGAGCCTGACGTGGGGCTCAATCCCACAACACTGGGATCACGCCCTGAGCCGAAGGCAGACGCCTAACCGCTGTGCCACCCAGGCGCCCCTCTTGAAACCTTTTTCTCTTTGGCTTTAGGACCTCACGCTCTTCTGCTTTTCTTCCTGTCTAATGGTGCGTATTCCCAGTTTCTCTTGTTGGTTTCTTGCATGTCTCCTGCCTCTTAGATTGGAAGTCCCCAGAACTCAGTCCTTGGAGCCCTTCTTCCGCTACATTTTCCGTTTGTAATCTCATCCAGCTGCCTGGATGTAAATTCTGTCTGTTTGGTGGTGATTTTCCAAAGTCTAGCCCAGACCTCTCTCAGCTCAAGATTTCTGCAGTCAGCAGTCTGCTGCTAGACATTTCTACTTGGATGTTTAATAGACACCTCAAACCACTAACATTCCCAAGTCTGAATTGCTGATTTTCAGTCTTTGCTCTATGTGTAGATTCTCTTTATGGCATCTGGAATCTGACTGTCTAGAAGTCCTTTTGGCATTACTTCAGAATATATACAGAATCTGACTACTTCTGAAGTCTCCATCACTACCAGAGGTCCATTGCATTGCCATTTCTCACTTAGATTATTCTAATAGCCTCCAAACTCGTCTCCCTTTTTCTACCTATGCATTTCCTCCACTCCCCATTCTGTCCTTAGTTCAGCTGTCAATGATACTAACATTTCAGATCAAGTCACTCCTGACTTAAAGTAATGTGCTTCTAGTTTTTTTACAAGACCCTATTCAGTCTGGCTTTCTGTTACTTTCTTAACTTCGTATTTACTTGAGCCACAGCAACCTCCTTGCTATTTTTTAAACATACCATGCATTCTGCCCCAATGCCTTTTTAAAAAACGATTTTATTTATTTATTTATTTAGGGCAGGGGGAGGGGCAGAAGGAGACGGAATGGGAATCTCGAGCAGACTGCAAGCTGAGCACAGAGCCCAATGTGGGGGCTTAATCTCACCACCCTGAGATCATTACCTGAGCCAAAACCAAGAGTCAGACACTTAACTGGCTGAGCCACCCAGGCACCCCTCCCCCAGTGCCTCTATGCACATTTTTTCCTTTGTTTAGAATGTTCTCTCCTGGGGCGCCTGGGTGGCACAGCGGTTAAGCGTCTGCCTTTGGCTCAGGGCGTCATCCCAGCGTTATGGGATCGAGCCCCATATCAGGCTCCTCCGCTATGAGCCTGCTTCTTCCTCTCCCACTCCCCCTGCTGGTGTTCCCTCTCTTGCTGGCTGTCTCTATCTCTGTCGAATAAATAAATAAAATCTTTAAAAAAAAAAAAGAATGTTCTCTCCTAGTTATGCAAGATTCATTCCCTTTGCTCATAAATTACCTTCTCAGTGAGGCCTTGCATGATCATTCTATTCATATGTGACCTCTCGGCAGTGTTCCTCACCCTCTTCTGCTTTATTTCTCTCTGCATACTTATTGTCTTTTGCAGAGTGTTCACAGGTTCAAATATTTGAAGAACTCAAGACTCCACTGAGCATACTTAATTAAGGTTTTTATTTAAAGGCAAAAGATATGATGCATCAAGAAAAAGAGTATGGGCAGGCATTAGATATCTGTGAGAAGCTCTCATGTCCTTATTTGCACACAGTGGTCCCTGGATTGAACACACCAGGATTTGTGCAGAAGTTCCCAGGGGATCTTTTATGCCCCTCTGGTTTCATAATCAAGCCATGCTTCTAACTGGTTATGCAGGTTGAGAACCATCAGTAAATAAACGGCTCCCCAGAGATGACAGAGCTTTCTTAGTCTAGCTGTAAATTAACTCAGTCTGGCCCACCTTCTGAAACACAATATAACTTCTTATTTTGTTTTTGTTTATTGGCTCTATACACAGGTACACAATCCTAACCTCCATGGGGGCAGAATTCATAACTATTTTGTTCATTGTTGGATTCTCAGTTCCTACAATAGTCCTTGGCACATAATGGGTGCCCAGTAAAGGGGTGCTACGTAAATTATTAAGCAAATAGAGCTTTTCCCTAATTTCATAACTATACTATATAAGAGCCTGTTGGGCAGGAATTTTTTTAAAAATCTCTAGTTTCCCTTTTGGTTCCAGGACCATTATCAGCAAACAGTAAACATTTAGTAGTTGACTTGATAAAATGATTTCCAGAGGCCCACCCACTTCAGATACTACTTTTTTAGAGATTGATTTATTTATTTGAGAGAGAGCATGCACATGTGAGCAGGGGGAGGGGCAGAGAGAGGGAGAGACTGAGTGCAGAGATGTGTGTGGGCTTCATCTCAGGACCCTGAGATCATACCTGAGCCAAAATTAAG
The DNA here is from genome assembly GCF_002007445.2 of Ailuropoda melanoleuca. Lineage (NCBI taxonomy): Eukaryota > Metazoa > Chordata > Mammalia > Carnivora > Ursidae > Ailuropoda > Ailuropoda melanoleuca. The sequence continues at coordinate 36,424,933 of NC_048225.1, forward strand.
AGTTGGACACTTAACCCACTGAGCTACCCAGGTGCCCACAGATACTATTTTAGAGAGCCTCCTGGATGTCTTAGAGCCAAGTGTCTAAGAATGATTTGAGCCATGTAATATTTCAAGCCTCTGAAAGAAGAGATTTTTGTTTTTAACTATTTTACTGAAGTATAACACTCATAGGTGTCAGAGTTTTTTTCTTTTGCAGTCTAATAGACCATTTTCCAGTGACATGGAACATTTTGGCAGCTGGTAATACAGTTTTGCTTAGGGCCAATATATAGTTTTAGAGTACAGTTCTGAAATTTTATTGTAAGTCACTGGGAAAATATGATTTCTTTAATCAATCGACAAAACTCCTTAAATTTCCAAGTTTTTGGTGCAGCTTCTCTTGAAAACAGTATAGCGGTTGCTCAGAAAGTTAAAAATATGACCTAGCAATTTTGCACTACTAGGTATTTACCCAAAGGATACAAAAATACAGATTTGAAAGGGCGCATGCACCCTGATGTTTTTGTCAACATTATCAACAATAGCCAGACTATGGAAAGAGTGCAAATGTCCATCGACTGATGAGTGGATAAAGAAGATGTGGTATGTGTGTGTGTGTGTATAGTATATGATATATATATGATGGAATATTACCTAGCCATCAGAATAATTGTGATAAATATGGTAGTGTAAGATGTGATGTATATGTATATAATGAAATATTACTCAGCCATCAAAAAGAATGAAGTCTTGCCATTTGCAACAACATGGATGGAGCTAGAATGTATTATACTAAGCAAAATAAGTCAGAGAAAGACAAATACCATAGGATTTCACTCATGTGGAATTTAAGAAACAAAACAGATGAACATATGGGAAGAAAAAAAGAGGGAAGCAATAGAGAACAAACTGAAGGTTGATGGGGGGGGTGGGTGGGGGATGGTCTAGGTGGTGATGGCAATTAAGGAGGACACTTGTTATGGTGAGTGCTAGGTATTTTATGTAAGTGATGAATCACTAAATTCTCCTGAAACCAGTATGACGCTACCTGTTAACTAACTAGAATTTAAATAAAAATATGAAACAAAAATTCCCAAGTTTTATGTTGTAATGGAAAGCATTTCTTAATCAGTCGTAGCCCATTGTTTTATATTTCCATGATAGGACTAAGCAACATTTTTGATTTACTGTTTCAACACAGGTACGCCGTTTCAGAGAAAGCAGACAGAAAAACACTAATGAAGAAGATGATGAAGTTCGAGAGGTAATTTCTCTTGTAAATTACTGTGCTTCTATGTCAGTTTGTTAAGCTAGAATGACAAGTAGGTTTGTTTAGAATAGTCCATGGGACCTTGCTTTGGTAGATAGAACTGAGCAGGGATTGGCTGAGGATAGCTGCCTTTGATTTATACCAGTGCAGACTACCAATATTCGGCTTGCCGATATTCCCTTTTTATCCTTTTTCTCTTGTCTAAAACTTATTTAATTGTGTGTGTTTGCGGGGGGCATATATAACAAGTAATCAAAATAATACATAATTGCTATCAGAGCATCTTATTAGCTTAAGATGAAATCTGACCCTACTGAGCTGATATTATTTTGGGCAAAAGGAAGAAACCTGAGTTTTGCTAGCAATATTACCAAAGATAAATATACAGTGTCCACTGGGCTTTCTAAAATGTTGAAATGGGCTTGATCACTATCCATGCTGTGTTTCTCAGTCTCTTTGCAGTTTAGGAACTTCTGGTTAGCAACCATTTACTGAAGCTTTGGGCCTCTATCTGGTACTTGGTGAATTCACAGTTGAAATATATTTTTCTATTTTCTGATTGTCCTTAGTGTTTTATGATTGCTATCTAGTATTTAAAGGTTATCTCATAACTATTTACTGTTGGGATTTTGTCTTTATTGCTTTCATTTGTATCTGTTATAGCCTAGCCATTCTACTTTGCATTAGCAATACAGATACGGAAAATGTGTGGTTCATGTCCAGCAGAGACTCTCGGTTTAATAGATTAGGCAGACATATGTAGAAAGAAAAATATTAAACCTTAGCATGACCTTAAAGGGTCACCCTTGCTGAATTAACAATCTTAATAGTCCATTGACATTTTCCTAAGTATTTCAGAACTGCCCCTGACAGGCGGTGAATTGGAAAGAGCCAGAGCACTCGACACAGCCCTCAAATTAATTTTTATAACTTCCACTATTTTCTCTGCTGCAAGCAAAAAAGAATTAATAAGACACCCTTCTCCCCCCCCCACCCCCACCCTTTAAATATTTTTTGCCTTGTTTTAAAAGCACACTCCTTAGGTAAAAGTCAGTACCCAGGATACTAAAAAGGAAAAGAACCCTGTCTAAGGAGAATGAGACTCTCAATTTGCTCCTTTTTCCTCTGACCTCTCTTCCAAAGGAATCCCTGTTTAGTGGTTGATCTATTGATGACCACTAGGTAATACCACAGCCTTTCATGTGAAGCAGTTTAAATCCTGACAGAGGAAAAATCAGTTATCAAATATTCTTTGGTGCCATCTCTAAAGGCCATGAGATAGACCTTTTTCTTTCTTTTTTAAATAAAATCTCCAAATGTGTATCTGATTTACTTCATCGTCTGTCATACCGTACAGGCTACTTAGGATTTTAGGCTGATCCAATAACGTTCCTTACCTGGAATATTAAGGAATAGGAACCTAGCATTTTGGGTGTTATTTTTTTCTTTTCTCTTACTACAAAAGTTTGATGCCCTTTGCTTACTATGGGGAAGTCACCCCCCAAAAAATTATTTCCTCATTCATTAGAATATGTAGAAATAGGAACAGTACATAACTCAGTTAATAACCCTTTTTTAGAGAGGATATGCAAGGATAATCTCAGTGTCTAGTTTTGTGTCAGGTTTCTTCCCTTTGTACAACTTACACTGTCTCCATCATGTAATATGGGGAATTTTTCAACATTACTAGCATTACCAGCAGTAGTACCAGTACTGACTACAGTTTTTTTCCTTCCTCCTTCTTCCCTTTCATTAATAGCTTTTAGTACTTGATTATAGAAGTAAAAGCTCTCACCATCCACTGGATTTCACATTCAACATTCCCATTGTCAAAGTCATTCCCCTACATAAATGTAGTGGAAAAAAACAGAACGCATTACCTACTCAGTTTTATTCATTACTGTTTTAAAGGGGAAAGGGCAAATGGTACTCATTAAATTTTCACTTATTGGATTTTTTCTAGATGTGTCACGTACACAATTGCAGTTTCCATTTCACAAATGACAGTGAGAGGACAGTAAAGGATACATGGGGTGGAATTTGAACCTATTTCTACCTTCAAGTCTAGACTTTTCTACCATACTGTGTCCTATCAGAACTTTATATTATAATAATGTTAATATAATGTGTGGCCAATAAATAACTAAAAATCTGAAATTTCTGAAAGTTTTGATGTACAAAATTTCAAAAATCAGTGTCCCTCAGAAGCATAGATGCAACTGCTGTATGATTTACAAGATGGTTTTGGGGAGCTAAGAGGAGGAAGCTAGAGATTAGGGATCCCTTCCCATATTTATATTCGTATTCATCTTACAGAGTAACCTTAAAGTTAGAAGAGAGTTTGCTAAATAGCAAGAATGAATACTAGAAGAAAGAAATGACTCCTGGTTCTTGGGTCATTTAAACTTAACTAACCATTTCAATTTAACAGATGCAGAAATAGTTCTTGGCATGCCCTTTGTGTTTGGAGCCCCTAAGCTCAGTTTTTCATTAGTCTTTTAAAGAATTAGAGCGAATATTTTATAAAAGGAAGGTAGTAGAGGACATGACAAATTGCATTTGGGAGTTTATCAGAAGAAAGAACTTTTGGGTTTAGATTTTTCAGCTATATTTTAAGACTTTAGCAGGTAATCGGGGTTTCCTATGTAATTTGTCAGCTTGCCATAGGATGTTATAAATGGTTTTTATTCTTAGCATACTATTTAGGACTTGTAATGGAGTTTGAGACTTTCCCGAGCTGTAACTCCCAGCCATGTAGAATCATTTAGTTCAGAACATGAATCCTAGTACCGTGTTTAAATTATTTAAACAAACAGACAAAAGCATTAGTCCTTTCAAGAGACTTTAAAACCTCTTGTTCACATTGAAAAGCTCTAAGTATTTTCTTTAAGTTCACATTTAGATAAAAGGCCAAGCAATAAATATTTTGGGCTTTGCAGGCCATATGTGGTCTTTGTCACATATTCTTCTCTGTGTATGTGGTTGGTTTTGTTGTTGTTGTTTTTTTTAAACAATCCTTTAAAAATGTAAAATCTATTCTTAGTCTGACCCATAGTCCATAGTTTACCCAGCCTCTGGTTTCCTGTGTTTTACCTGAATTTGAGGCAGGGTTGATAACTCTATTTCAAACTGTAATACCAAGCACTGTCAACAAAGTGAAAAGGCACCCCGTAGGATGGGCGAAGATAATTGCAAATCATGTATTTGGTAAATGATTAATATCCAGAACATAAAAAGAATTCCTAAAACTCAATCACAACAGCAAAAAAACAACTTAAAATGTGGATGAAGGACTCGAATAGACATTTCTGCAAAGAAGATAAACAGGTGACCAGTAAGCACATGAGAAGATGCTCAACATCACTAGTGAAATGCAAATCAAAACCACAAAGCCGCTTCGCATTTATTAAGATGACTATTACAAAAAAGAAAATAGTGTTGCCAAGAATATGGAGAAATTTCGTAAGCCTCGTGCATTGCTGGTGGGAATGTAAAAGCTTCTATGGAAAATAGTATGATGATTCCTCAAAAAGTTAAAAATAGAATTATGTGACCTAGCAATTGCACTTCTAGGTATTTACCCCCAAGGAATTGAAAGCAAGGACTCAGATATTTGTACACCCATGCTCATAGCATTCACAGTAGCCAAAAGTTAGTAGCAATTCAAATGGACATCAGAAGGTGTACAGATAAACAGAATGTGGTTTATATGTGTGATGATGGACTTCTGCTTAGCCTTAAAAGGAATGAAGCTCAATAATGTTACAATGTGGACGAACCTTGAAAACATACTAAGCAAAGAAAGACAAGTGAAAGAATGAGTATTACCTGATTCCACTGAAGTAAGATCCCTAAAGTAGTCAAATTCATACAGACAGAAAGTAGAATAGTGGTAATGAGGGGAAGGGGGGTTAGGGAATGGGTAGTTATTTTTTAACAGGTATGGAGTGTCAGTTTCAGTTTGAAATGACGAGAAAGGTCTGGAGGTGGGTGTGGTGCTGTTGCGCAACAGTGTGAATGGCTTCATGCCACTGAACTGTACACTTAAAAATGGTTAAGATGCTCAATTTTGTGGTATGTATATTTTGTCACAGTTAAAACAAACCAAAAAAAAAGGTGTACTACCTGGATAGTAAGTTTTCAAATCTCACAAAAAAGTGTATGGAAATATTGTCCTACCAGTGGCTCTAGACCTGTGCTTACGATGGCTCTGGACCTACACTCCTGAGCTCAGTTAAAATTCCACGGCTTATTCTTAGAAGGAACATATATCACATATGTCCATAAACTCCAGAGTCTGCTGCACAGAAAAGTGGAGTTAAAATAGTTAAATGTAATGTTAAATGATAAAATGAAGGTATGGTATTTAGACAAAGGGAAGGTATAAAATTTGGAAACGATGGTGGGTAATTCATTTCAAGAAATAATCATAAAAGGGCATACGCATCTTAAATTTTTGCTGGATACCTCCATATCACTCCAGAGATGTGACACCAGTTTGCATTCTCACCAGTATTTGGGAGTGCTTATTTCCCCACATCCTTGTCATCGTGACAAATTATGATATCTTTTGATCTTTACAAATCCGAGGGGTGAGGAAACTGTTTCTTACTATTGTTTTTAACCCGTACTACTTTTGTTACTAGTGACTCAGCGATTTTTATGTTTATAAACCGTTTGTATTTACAGAAACACCTGGTCATGTTCTTTGCCCAGTAATGTGTCTTTGGTTTGGTTTTTGTGCCTAGGGCATTGGTCTTTCTGTAAGAGCATTCACAGGAAAGTGTGCATATACAGTATATGTGGTGGGGGGGGGTAGCATATTTTAGGGTATTTGTCGTGTAAAAGAAGAGCTTTGGGGTTTGTTCAAATCCAGAATGGTGATGAATTAAGTGCCTTTTTGACATCTGTGGAGTTAGGCGTGTGGGATTTTTCCTCCTTCATTCTATTAATTTGGTGAATTATATTAAAACATATTCTGTCATTGCCCCATCCTTGTTACCACTTTGTGAACCTTCTGGTAATGGGTATCCTGGTTTTTCCATATGTTCCTGGATTTTCTTTGTTTGCTTTAATATTCATAAGTAAGATTCTGTAATCTTCTTTTCGGGCATGCAGTTGTTTGTCAGTTTTTCAGTACCACGTTATGCTGGCTTTGTATAAAGAAATTGGAAGCTTGCTTTCTTTTTGCTCTGGTACTGTGGAAATAGCAGTGGAATTATTTGTTCTTTGAAGGTTTGATAGAATTCCTGTGAAACTTTCTGGTTATGGTTCCTTTTCTGGGGGTATTGTTCCTTTAACAATTTTCTCACTTTATTCTTTGATATTATTATTAATCTGTTGAGACTGTATGTCTGTTGTTGGATCCATTTAGGTCATTTAGTTTTCAGATTACTTAGAATTGAAGAGAATTTTGTCAGGATTCTTTTAATTTTCCCTCAATCCTTTTTCCCCTCCATTCTGATTTTTAATGGTGTATATTTGTCTTTTTTTTCCCTTTTTATTAAGTTAGTGATTTTTATCAATGTGGCTTTGTCCTTGAGGATTGGTTCTTAAATTAGTACTAATTTGAATGGATTTTTGCTTAAAATTTATTTATGATTGTATCTTTATTGATTTCTCATAATTGCCTTTGGATGGGTTTTATTTGTCCTAACTTTTTAAATATCAAATCTACTTATTTACATTCATTCTTTTTTAACAGGCTGTAAGCTTCCTTTATAAACACTGCTTTGTTTCATGTATTTCGGTATACAATATTTGTATTATTTTCTAGATTTCTACAATTTTAGTTTTATGGTTTGGAGGCAGGTGTTTTTGTTTTATTATCATTAATTTCTTATTTTATTTGTGGCAATTAGACTATATAATACCCTTTACTATTTAGAACTTAGTTGATGTTTTTCTTAACACCCCATGATGTATTAAACATTTCATGAGGTCTTGCAAAGAAGTATATATTTATTTTCAGAGTAGAGAGTTCAACATACATCAATTAGATCTTTCTTATTAATTAAGTAATTTAGGTCTCCTTTTTCCCTTTAAATCTACTGCAAGAAAATGTAGTACAGCTGGTTCTTGTTATTTCTTTATGTTCTTTGTCACTGCAAACACTAAACTAGTGAATACTCAGCCGTATGCTCCTAGGGGAAATACAGGATTGGGTCCTGCCAACTACTGGTTACAACATTTTTATCCACTGATCAGTACACAACCTTTTTCATGTGTGTTTCTGTTTTAATATATATTGTTGAGTCATTGACATTGAATTTAGAGCCAGCAACCCTATAATCATAGCTGAATGAAGCTTATCGAACACACATATTTTGTCTGTAAGGTGCATCACAGCCTTCTGGGGAGTATTGGACAGCACTTCAGCTACACTGAATCACCAGCCAAAAGCACAAAAATATGAAAAACATGGCACTAAATATGCTACAGAAAGGACACTTGTTTAAAGTGTGAGAACTGAAACAGGAAGGCTGAGTGTTTCATTCGTCTTCATCTGGGAACATGTGTGTCAGGAGATTCAGAATTTTTAGCACTCTGCCCAGGTCCACAGATGACTGCAAAAGTATCAGGAGAATTCCAGGGATTACAAATAAATTTTGGCAAGTAGGTGATTTGCAAATACAGAATCCTAGAATAATGAGGATTGACCGTACTTCATCTGGAACAAGAAAAATGAACTGAAATCTTTTTCTGCTATTTTTTCTTTGTCTTTTTTGTTATGTTCCCTGAAGTTTCTTCTTTTTACTTGGTAATGTTATGCTGAGCTCTTCATGCCATGATTAAGCTGTTACTTCCTTTAAGCTGACATCATCCTCATGCAGCTGGATTATCTCCCACCTCCCACTTCACTCCTACTTCCACCCTATGCGCTTTGTTCTCATCTCCTCATTTAGCCTTGCCTCTCTTTAGTTCATGGTATCACAGAGCTCAGAAATGCTCCACCTACCTATTCTTAGACCAAGAATTTTTTATTCTAAGCAAGAGAGAATGTAGTCATGGTCCCTGAGGATAAGCTGTATACTAAGACTCTTCTCTACCTTGTTCCTTAGGTCAGATATTCATTATATCCATTAGTTCTTCTTCAGAGATTTTGTGTTTTGAAGTTGGAGCTATTTTCTAATTTTATTGAGAATGTATTATGCCTTATTTCTGTTCTCCTTAACTGCATTTTGATTGGTTTAAGGAAAGCGCTCAGGGCAACATTGCTTTTATTTTATTTTTATCTGGAAAATCTGTATTCATTTCAGAGTTAAAATATTTCATTAAGTCTCAAACTTGTCTTTTCTAGGCAGTTTCTTATCAAATTAAAATTTGTGGCATATTCTTGGTCCTAAGCTTTTTATTCTTTTCCAGGCCTTCAGTTGTTATATTCTACTTAATTCTTTTTATCTTGGTTTTGTTTTCTTTAAGATTTTATATAGTTATTTATTTGAGAGCACAAGGTGGTGGGGAAGAGCAGAAAGACAAGGACAAGCCAGCTCCAAACTGATCAGGGAGCCTGATGCAGGGCTTCATCTCACGACCCTGAGATCATGACCTGAGCCGAAATCAAGAGTTGGATACTTAACCAACTGAACCACCCAGGCGCCCCTCTTTTTATCTTTTTATTCTTAATTCTCCTTAATTTTTATAAGAGATTATTGCTCATGATTTTCTGATTACAAAGTAATATTTTAGAAAACTATATTGTAGAAAATTTATAATATTTGTAAATAAGAAAACAAGAGCACTGTGAAATTTTATCACCCAGAGATAACAGCCATTTTTTGGTAACCATTTTTCTTATTTATTAAGAGCCCATTGTACAGAGTAGCTCAAATGATGACAGTCTCTTACAAATGGTGATGTTGAATTAGGGGCGATTGCCAGTATTCTTACCTGTTCTAAAAGTTTTGATTCTGTGAAATGTTATCTTTCTCAGCACACCTTTTCAAAAGGTCTCATTTTACAGATAGTATGGCAGATCGATCTGGCAAATCATAGGAATTGAATTTGATAGATGGGGGAGTCCCAGGGAGTTCTCCTGCTTGGCATTTTTATAGCATGATTAGTGAAAAATAATAGTGTAGACAGTTTCACGATATTGAATGTTATCTGAATGACCAGATTGATGTCTTAGGATGCTGCACTATCTACTAATGTGTATTTTCTCCACTTTCCCTCTCAGGCTATGACAAGGGCCAGAGCCCTCAGATCTCAATCTGAGGACTCTGCTTCCGCCTTTAGCGCTGAGGATCTCATGAGTATAGATTTGGCAGAACAGATGGCTGGTGACTCTGATGAGGACGTCACAGCAGCAGCCAGCAGAGGAAGAGGCCGAGGAAGAGGCCGACGAGGAGGAAGAGGGCAGAGCTCAGCCTTGAGAGGAGGGTCTCAGAGAGGAAGAGGTTAGCATTGAGTACTGGCTTTCACACACAGTCAGACTTGGCAGTTGAATGGGACACACAGGACTGTATTCCTCTCATCAAAATTAAGTTATGCAGTTTTCTAAAATTTTGTTTTTATGATGCATAAAGTCACTCCTTAATACAGTTCCAACGTGCATGTTTACTTAAATAAATTTTAATGGCCACGTGCACATAATGTTTTAATGACTCTTATTAACATTTCTTGAAGAACTTCACTACGCTCCTCTCACAGTACCTTTTGCGTACGTTTAACGTCTTATTTACTCTCACACATATAAAGTAATAGGCAAATATGAGCTGCTGAGGAAAATGACCACCTAATGACCATTGGCAGCAGAAAGAAACTCCAAGTCATAAACATTATTATTTTTTTACTGTCCTAAGATACAAATGCCCACATTCATATGGGCATTTATGGCTTCATAAAATTTGTTCAAAAAAAAAGCTACCCTAAAACAATTTGAGCTCTTAAAGCAGTAATTAACATGAATTGCCATCATTGTATTTAACGTGGGACTATTGTCATTGAATAATCCAAGTAATAGAAAATTGGTTATCCAGTGACTGCCTGATGCATTGTATAAATTTGTTCCTAGAAATATTTTTAAATTGTTTTTATTAAATACTTATCCATAGGAATTTTAAGCTGGTAAAATAGTACTTGAAAGTTAAAAATTTCCAAGGAAAGAGATCCTCATACTCTAGTGATAATTTATTTTCATTATCCTTAAAGTTGACACAGTGTTTCCTTAAATTTTGAGTGGAAGAGTATGAACCAAATGTGGTTTAAGTATAGTTTTTGAAAGTTGATTAGACTATGTGTTTCTTGTTATATATGTCTTTGACTTCTTATACATAAACTATGCTTTGATGTAACTTTATTTACATTTCATTTTGGCATTGTCTTAAAAAAAAAAAACCTTGGCTACTGATGGAATTGTATAGTGACCGCTCATTATTCTAACAATAGGCACTGGTCTAGAGACTTCTACTCGAAGCAGAAGTTCAAAGACCACTGTGTCAACATCTGGAAACATGTCTATTATAGATGGTGAGTATGGATTACAAATGATTATCTAGCAGTTATTTATAAATCCCAACATAGGAAGACCTAGGAAATCCTCATTAGGAAACCTTATTGGTTTGTGTTGCCATCGTTGGGGAGTCAAAAGGGTTATTAGGATTACAAGATAAATTTTTCTTTAAAAGGTCTTTGCCATTCATCAAAGCTATTGAAGAGGGTGAACCTTAAAAATTATTTTTTTATAATCCCTTACTTTTAGACAAATTTGATTATTTCCTTTTTATAAAGGAGGGATCATGAAGACAGAAAAGTGAGTCAGTTGGTCAGTATGTCAGCAACGATCAAGAGAGAAAGTGCTGCTTCTTAGTATAGTGTTTCCTTTCTTATGCTGCTTTTCTCCAGCTCTGTGGTTAGCACAAGGAAGTCCTATGATTTGTATTTAAGATGATACTCATAATAGCTAATGTCTATGAAAGAGTTATTGCATGCTTCTCAAAGCTCTGTGGTTAGATATTTACATTATCCCTGTTTTACAGAAAAGGGATCAGAGACTTTGAAAAGATAGCAGTTTACCCGTGGTCTCACAACTAGTAAATTTTAGAGCTTGGGTTAATCCCACATTCCCCAGACTCTAGAACCAGTGGTTAACCACTGTATTGTTGACCCTTGAACAGAATGGGTTTGAACTCCGCAGGTCCACTTACACGTGGGGTTTTTTTGATAAATACAGTACTGTAAATGTATTTTCCCTTCCATATGATTTTCTTAACATTTTCTTTTCTCGAGCTTACTTTGTTACAATAATACAGTATATAAACAACATACAAAATAAGTGTTAATTAACTGTTTATGTTGTCAGTAAGGCTTCAAATAAATAATAGGCTATTAGTAGTTAAGTTTTGGGGAAGTCAGAAATTACATGGAGAGTTTTGGACTGCGCAGGGGTCAGTGCCCCTAACCCCTGAGTTCAAGGGTCAACTGTACTGCTAGTTTCCAGAGCAGGGTAAGATTCGAGACCTAGCTACTGGTTCTCAGTAGAGAGGTCTTTGCATTATACAGAATAATGTATCTAATTAATGTGGAGATAGAGTAAACCTCCACAGAAGGAAGTGAATTGTGACACCATCAGAGGAAGTCTTTGACGTTTATTGGTTGGCAACTGACATTGAAGGAAGGATACAAACATCAAATCCAGTAAATGACTCCTTTTTGTTGTTGTTGTTGTTGTGTTAGAGTTCAACAATTTATCAATAGTACAAGTCCAGTAAATGACTCTTAAAGAAACTTATTTTTTTAAATTTTTAGTAATTAATTTTTTAAAAGATTTTATTTATTTGACAGAGAGAGAATGATCACAAGCAGGGGGAGCGGCAGAGGGAGAAATGCAAGGCTTGATCTCAGGGTTGTACGTTCAAGCCCTTGTGTTGGGCTCCACGCTGGGCATGGAGCCTACTTGAAAAAATAATAATAATTTTTAAAAAGTTCTGTTGCTGTATTTTTTACTAAGTGATTATTCAGTACTTGAGGAGAGCCAGCTGAGACTCTCATCTTGACTTCAAAAGCATGTTGTCTTTTAGGAAGTGGTGTCCAAAAAGGTGCTCTTCCATTCTTGGCAGGAGATAAAAAGCAGAGAAGGGGAAAAATAGGCAGCATAGAAAGGATCCAGGCAGAGTTCAACATGGAAGAGCCTTGTGACTTTGAGCAAGTCACTCAGACTCCTAAGTTCATTTACATAAGAGACTACGTAGTGGGTTGTTCTGAAGATGAAAGGCAGAGAGTCTGGCACATAGTAGGCCTTTACAAAATGTCACTTATTAAAAAAGACAACAACAATGGGAGATAGAAAGGCAAGGTGAGGGGCGCCTGGGTGGCTTGGTCCTTAGGCGTCTGCCTTCGGTTCAGGGGGTGATCCCAGAGTCCTGGGATGGAGCCCCACATTGGGCTCCTCCGCTGGGAGCCTGCTTCTTCATCTCCCACTCCCCCTGCTTGTGTTCCCTCTCTCGCTGGCTGTCTCTCTCTGTCAGATAAATAAAATCTTGAAAGAGAAAAAGAAAAGAAAAGTGAAAAAAATACATAGGGTTCCATGTTAAGTCACCAGACGTTGGTTAGCATATGACACAAAGGCATCCCCCCTTTACCTTCCCCAAACTGCCTTTTTTTGTCCTGGCTTAACTATTTTATGTTAAGCTTTCCTTGGCACCAGTGGGCAGAATTAATCACTGAAAGTGAGTCTTTGGGCTTCCATTTTGTTGTTAAGAAATGAACTATTAGTTAACTTGCTTTTTTTGTTTGGAGTAGTCAGTTTTTTCCTCCAGCTGGCTGTCTTTGGTGTTCTCTGGTTTCACTGAGGAATCTAGGTAGGAGATTCTTTTTATCCTGCTTAGGATTTATTGGGCTTCATGAAACTGTGAATTGGTATCTTTCATCATTCCTAGAAAATCCTTTCTCTCTGCTCTTTTTCTCCTCCCTTCGGAGTCTTCAGTTAAATAAATGTAAGAATCACTCTGTCCTCCCATGACTATTAATCTCTTGTATTTTCCCTTGTTTTATCTTTCTGTGCTGTATTGATCTTCCAATTCACCCATCTGTTGTTGTTGTTTTTTTAAGTAAACTCTAACCCCAACATGGGGTTCAAACCCATGACCTCAAGATCAGAAGTCACTTGTTCTATGGACTGAGCCAAGCAAGCCCCCCTGCCCATCTGTTCTTAAAACTGTCCTTTGAATTTTTTATTTTCATTGTTTTTGATGGGGTAGAAATTCCACTTATTTCTTTTGAAATACGCTGTGTGATTTAAAAATTCCCTGCAGATGTTTTTAAGCATATGTATGTGCGTAGTAAGGGTATTTGTTCTGTATTCTGTGTCTGATAACCCAGTGTCTGAATGTCTTTGGCCTCTTTTTATTGTCCGTTTCTGATTTCTGTTTCTTTTGGTTCTCATTTATGGTGACTTGTTTCATTGCATGTTTGTTATCTGTTGTCCCTAAGAAATGATCAGGAGGAAAACTTTGGGATCAGGAGGAAAACTTTGGGATCAGTGTCTGAATGTCTTTGGCCTCTTTTTATTGTCCGTTTCTGATTTCTGTTTCTTTTGGTTCTCATTTATGGCGACTTGTTTCATTGCATGTTTGTTATCTGTTGTCCCTAAGAAATGATCAGGAGGAAAACTTTGGGATCAGGGATGAAGTTAAGTTCCCCCAGAGTCGATGCATATTTGTTACTCCACGCTTCTAGGGGCACCGCAAGTCTTGGGCCACATTAAACTACATTTAAATTTGTGACTTGAGGTTCGACCAGCTGATAATGCACTTGGAAAATCCTGTTTACGTCTGCTTCTCTCCTTAACCATTGGGGTCCCAGCTTAAGGTAGGGAGGAAATGCATTAGGCCCCCCACCTTGAGCAGGCCTTAACCTGTGGTAGCTCTTTCCCTCTCTCTACAGAACTGTCAAAACCAGTGTGAACATTTGTCCAGATCAACAGGTCTCCAGGGAAAAGGATTCTGCTTGCCTCTGAGTTTGAGCTTTTCTTCTGTTTTGGCCTGTTAATTATTTATGTGATCAGCAAGTCAGTGCCATTAGAATTTTTTTTATATGTTTGATGAAGCAGTTTGAGTTGCTTTGAGCCGCAGTGTTTGTCTGATAACCTAGCCCACAGTAAACAAATAACAGAGGTTTTTATCTTTATTTTCTTTCTTTAAAACTCACATGTGGCTGCCTCCTTTGCATCTAGAACTTTATATCTTATAGGGCTTTTTGTGAGCATTGTTTTTTTCACTTTCTACCCTCAGCTCCTTTCAGAACTACTATGCCTGTGAGACTTTTCACAGATATTCTTTCATGAGCCCTGCTGTGTTACCCATTGATAATGTGGAAGAAAGCTTCTGTTTGTATAGAGAAAACAAGAGACTAGTTACAGTGCTTTAAAATGTTCACAAATAATCCTTTTTTTAAAGGTAATAATATTCATTTGCATAAAGTAAGCCAAATTAATATGAAACTTAATTAAGATTTCCTGAATTATGTTTAGGAGAAGATCTGATTGTGGTGCCTTTTGCAGCAGATGGTGTGGTTAAGAACCTGGGCTTTGGAGTTAGACCTGGTATGGTCAGCTGGCTCTGTGCCCTTATACCACGAACAATGGCAGAACAGGGGTGGAGTCATTCTTTTTCATCATGGTATGGGTAGTGCCTGGCTGTAGTAGATACTCATTAAATACTTCAGAATGACTGAGTAAAAGTTACTTAGAGATTGGATAGCTTTAAGTTTAAAAGCATGCTTCTAAAGTCAGTCATTGGTTTGAATTCTGACTTCGTGATTTACTAGCTATGTGTCCTTCAGAACATTAATTAGACTTTCCATCTTCAGTGTCCTTATCTGTAAGTGGGGTGATTGCATTTATCTCATTGGGTTTTTTTGAGGATTAATGAGAAAATATATGTGGACTATTTGGCGTAGTATGTATACGTATTAAGCCCCCAGGAGGCGTAAACTGTTTCTTTCTATTCCATAAGCTTCAGATCCTTAGCTGTAAAATTGGCAGTGTAGTACTAACTCCACAGAGTAGTCACAGGTTTGGGTGAACTCATGGGTGAACTTACACATTACTTAGCAAGGGATTTAGTAAGAATCCAAAAAATGATTGCTGCTATTAGTATTATGGCAGTATTTAAGATAAACTTATGAAAATGGATGTTTTATAAATATTAGTCTAAATTTGTCTTTTATGTAAATTGATTTGGTCTAATGGTTTACAGTTGAACTGTCTCTGACATTGGGACTTTTTTTGAAAAGTGAAATAGACTTTTTTTTTTTTTAAAGATTTTATTTATTTATCTGACAGAGGGAGAGACAGCCAGCAAGAGAGGGAACACAAGCAGGGGGAGTGGGAGAGGAAGAAGCAGGCTCCCAGCAGAGCAGGGAGCCCGTTGTGGGGCTCCATCCCAGGACCCTGGGATCACACCCTGAGCCGAAGGCAGACGCTTAACAACTGAGCCACCTAGGCACCCGTGAAGTAGACTTTTTAACACATACATGTAAAACATTTCTATTAGGTTAGATTTGGTGTTAAGTTTCTGACAAAATAACCATGGGGTACTAACTATAGCTACTGTAACATTGGGACAAAAGCACCTTTAAAACTGAAACTTCCAGGGGCGCCTGGGTGGCACAGCGGTTGGGCGTCTGCCTTCGGCTCAGGGCGTGATCCCGGCGTTATGGGATCGAGCCCCACATCAGGCTCCTCTGCTATGAGCCTGCTTCTTCCTCTCCCACTCCCCCTGCTTGTGTTCCCTCTCTCGCTGGCTGTCTCTATCTCTGTCGAATAAATAAATAAAATCTTTAAAAAAAAAAACAAAAACAAAAAAACTGAAACTTCCAAATCCCTATTGTAAATGGAGGTATGAAGAGAGCTATAATGGTATGATTCTATTATTACAACCCCGTGGAGTGTAGAGATTTATTATTGTACTGGAATTTTATCGAGAATAGTAGATATTACACTTCCAGCCAGCAGCAGTTGTAAATAAGAGTTGACAGTCCAAATTTTTCCCTTGAAGTTTGTCTGCGGAGGATGGTGACTAAGTGAGTAGTCCCTTTGAAGGCTCTGCGATTGCGTATAGTTTACTGTCGTGGCAGACACCGCTGCATCTGCGGCTCCTGCCGCTGGCTATGTTATTTGAATACCTGCTACTTCTAGGCACTTGGCAGAACTGTTTCATTTAACCACCTCTTTTAATCTTTGCAATGATTTTCTTTCATGAATTATTATTAACACTATTTTATGACGTAGGAAAGATGTTAGGGTTCGAAGCCAACGGCCTGGAAGGAATTCTTGAAATGTCTTTGGAGCAGAAAGGTGGTTTTATTAAAGCACAGGGACAGGAGCCGTGGGCAGAAAGAGCTGCAGAAAGCTGCACGGAGGTCATGAGGAATGGCCCATTATATACTTTCAAGTTGGGAGGGGGTTAGGGATAGTGTAAGCCTCCCAGGTATTTTGGAAATAAGGTTTCCAGGATCCTGAGGGGGCTAGCTGTTGTTAGGAAAGGTCATTTATTACTGTTTAATAAAAACTCCGTCATGAGACCCTTCAGATGTATATTGGTGGGTCATATACTTGGGGGATGATTGCCAGCATGTATCTTGGGAGGTAGAGATAAAGGAAGTTTCCAAAGGAATTTATCATAAATCATAAAGTTAGGCTAGGGAGAACAATTCCTGAGTTTTCAGACTGCAAGAATTTTGGACTTTGTGGGTTTCTTTGAGCTTTTGACTTTTCAAGGCCTCAGTCTTTTTTTCTCCTCTTGCTCTGTTTGGTTTGGGGGTTGTCTTGGGGAAAAACATTATTTTATTTAAGAAACTGGTAAGGCTTAGGAGAAAATAAAACTCTAATTGGCAGTTTGAAATTTATTCTAGGTTTTAAATATTCTACACCTAATTCACTGTGGGGGGAGTGGGATAGGCTGGTGGGTTGCCTCACGCCACTAAGCAGTTCTTGGACATCAACTGGGTTTCCTACAATTTGACTCAATTCTGACACTGTCTACCCAGAGGTAGTATCAGATTCCACGGGATAAGAAGGGCTGAGTTCCACAGAATTGCCTCCCTCCACTTCAGTGGCTAATCACAAATCTAGCTGTGCTTCTGGCTGACTGGTTGTCAATCAGTTTCCCTTAATTCCCTCTTTGGGTTTAATTAATTTGCTGGGACGGCTCACAGAAGTCAGGAAACTTGGTTTATTCACTGAATTACTGGTTTATTACAAAGAATACAAATCAGCAGCCAGATAAAGAGATACAAAAGGTAAGGTTCCAAACAAAGGACTTGTATCCTCAGAGAGTTTGGGGGCCAGCAGCCTGGCATGTGGAAGCATTCTGGTTTACCACCTCTAAGCTTGCCAAACCCCTCCTTTAGGTTTCTATGGCAGCTTCATTACCATTAATTGATTAAATCATTGGCTATTGGCGATTGAATCAACCTCTGTCCCCGTGTCTCCTTGGAAATCATGGGGGTGGGACTGAGTTCCAACCTTCATTTCCCAATTTCCTGGTTGGTTCCCCTGGCAACCAGCCCCCAGCTTTAGGTTTGGTCCAAAAGTCTCTTCATTAACATAGCAAAAGACATTTTCCTGGCTTTTAGTACTTAGGAATTTCCTAGGGTTTTAGGAGCTCTGGCAGAAATGGGGACCAAGACCAAAGACATATTTCTTATTGGAGAATCACAGTATCATGGTTTTGATCTTGGGGAAAATGAAGGGTTAGCTAAACTTCATGTTCATAAGTTTTTAAAGCTGAAATGTAAAGATTTTAGAGGGAAGTTTTATCATAACATAAAAGATTACGCTGTTTCCTAGGATTTCCTCTGGACTCTTTCTTAGATACTGAATATGGCTAACACAGTAGAGGAGAATAAGAAAGCTGTTAGTGGAACCACATGGTTCCTAATATAGCTACAGGGAAAGGTACTGCCAACCGTAAGAGAAAGAAGACATGAGGAGGCTTACAATATATTTGGAGTTTAATCCATTAGATGATGAGATTTTATCCTTCATGTAGTTTCTATAAAATGTTTTTAGTGTAGGTGTATTTATGAACATCACCTGTCATTATATTTGAATAAGCCAGGAAATCAGGAGACTAGCAGCTAGGCATTAATTTATTTGAACATACAATTCCACCTCCCTTTAGATTTTAAAAAATACAAATGTTTTATAATTGGCGATCATGGATTTTTATAGATAGAGCTTGCAAAATCTTCAGCTAAAGATACATACAAATTTTTCTCAGTTATTTTAAGAATAACATGATGGATGTTTATTCTTTCACATTATAGCCTTTAAATCTGCAAGACAGCAGCCATCCCGAAATGTTGCTACTAAGAATTATTCAGAGGTAAGATAAAAAGTTTTATAGTTGTGTGTTAATAATTTATGCTCCCTGCATTATGAATTGTCAATTCTTTGATCTACAAAGTAAATAAAAGAAGAAAAAGTGGGGAACATTAAAGCTGGAGAGAATTTTATGGATTATCCAGACGAGGGCTTCTAGGATTTTTGTTTTTTTTTTTTTTAAATACTGTATCTCATGATTAGAAATCCATAAATGTATGTTTCCAGTAATATTTTCATGGATAACAGTGTTGAGCCAAAAAGGTCCATGCATGGAATATTAATATTGGAGATTGGAGTTCAGTGCAAACAGAAGTCTTATTTAAATCTGGCTTCCTTTTGTTACTTCTCACAATAGTGTGGCTTGTTCGCTCATGGCTGGAGCTAGCCTCAAGACAAACTAAGCAGTCAGAGTGAAAGGACCTCTGTCTTAAGCTCTAGATTTAACATATAGGCCCTCTGCACTTCTTTTGGATTCCAAGATTTTATATGGGCTTGATGCTTCTGTTACCTGGCTTTTCAAGACCCACATGTCTTTACACCTAAGGCAGTGCTCTTGCTTCTGTGTCAGGGTTTCTCAGTAGCAGCACTATTGACCAGATAAGTCTTGGACCAGGTAAGTCATACTGGGAAGGACTGTCCACTGCACTGTAGGGTTTTTAGTAACATCTCATCCTCTGCTCTCTAGATGCCAGTAGCGGCCCCCCTAATTATGACAATCAAAAATGTCTCAAGATATGTCCATGTTTCCAGAATAATAGTTATTATCACCTCCAGTTGAGAATCTGTGTTCTATAATCATACCTGCCCCAGCAGCATTTTTCTCAAATTTCATTCTTCGTCTCTGACTATGTGACACAGTTGACCACCCTCCTTTTCCGGGAAACTTCTCTTTTATGATTCGCATTTTGTCATTTTATCTCCCTTAAATTCATCTCCCCCCCCACCCCCACTCCTTCTTCCTGTTGTTGCTGATATGTGGGTACCAATGCTAATAACTTTTATCCTGAGCTCCATTTTATTATTTGCGTTCAACTATTGCCTGCTGTCACTTGCAGATCATCTAAAAGGAAAATCACACATCCACAAGGTAGCTTCTTTTCTGGATTTTTCTCTTGTAAGGAAGGAACATGAGTTCAGAAGAAACAAGTTGTGCTAAACCAGTTTTTTTTTTTTTTTTTCATTTTTTGATTGTGGTTACACAGTGGTAGATTTGAGGAGTGTTGAATACATTTGATTCCTTCAAGGCACATAAGATAATCTTCTGATAGTTTTATGACAAAATGCAGAAATATTGGCTGGGTTCATAGCTTCTTGGACAACTACATTTAACAATTTTTTATTAATAGTTCAATGTCAGCCTGGAGGGGGAGATCTCAGGTGCTCTTTTTTCACTGTTTTGTCCTTGGCTTCATTCATTAGTTAAAGACATAGCAAATATGTGTATTAAGTGTCAAGAAACACAAAATGTAGAGGGATAAGGAATATTTTGGATGATAGAATCAAGAATAATAAATATCTCGGGGTGCCTGCGTGGCTCGTTCCGTTAAGCGTCTGTCTTCAGCTCAGGTCATGATCCCAAGGTCCTGGGATGGAGCCCTGCATGGCGGTGGGGGGGGGGGGGGGGGGGGGGGGGGGTCCCTGCTTAGTGGAGAGCCTGCTTCTCCCTCTCCTCCTCCCTCTGCTGCTCTCCCTGCTTGTGCTCTCTTGGTCACTCTCTTAAATAAATAAATAAAATCTTAAAAAAAAAAAAAGAATTAACAAATATCTACTGGGACCTAAAACTAACAAATGGTGTTCAACCAGGATAAATGTAATAGAAAGATAGATATCCAGTACTTCCCACATGGTCTTACACCGAATTTTAAAGTGGAAATGGAACACTAATGGTCTGACTCCTCACTAGAACCCAAGAAAACCCTAGGCGCTGTGTGCACATGACCCTGTGTGAGTCACTCACCAGTCAGTCTAACTGCATGTTCCTCTAGGTACCCCCCCGGCTGCCGTGGTGTCCAGAAGAAAAGTGAGCTCAGACATGTGTAGAATACCATTTGTGATTGAAGAGTGACACTGGAGGGAGGTCAGGCTAAGCGTCAGGTTGTGTTTTTGTTTGTTTTTTTTTTTAAGATTATATGTATTTATTTGAGACAGAGAACATGCATGAGCAGGGAGGAGGGGGGAGGAGCAGAGGGAGAAGCAGACTCCCTGCTGAGCCGGGAGTCTGACACAGGGCTCCGTTCCAGGACCCTGAGATCATGACCTAAGCCAAAGGCAGATGTTTAACCAACTAAGCCACCCAGGTGCCCCAAAGCTTCAGTTTTAACAATTGCTTTTTATGTGGCTTCTGCTCCCTTTTCTGACTTTTTTTTTGTGTATTTAAAAAAATGTTTTTTGAGATGCAGCTATTTATTTTTATTCAGATAACTTCTATTCCTATAAAAACTATTCATCATTTTGTTTTTCCCTTAGGTGATTGAGGTGGATGAGTCAGATGTTGAAGACGACATTTTTCCCACCACTTCAAAAACAGAGCAAAGGTAGGTGCAGTGATTTTCTGCAAGAAGAAACCTCTGGAAAAATTTAAAATTATCTAGAACTCTACCTATACATTTTTCTGTGCCATAGAACTTTAACAGATTTATTTTCAACTGGTCACGTAAATAGAAAAGTGAAAAACAGAGCAAAGGCTCATTCATAGAGGTGATGCAGTGTTATTTGTACGTGTTTTCCAATGAAACTGAACCTGTAATTGGTTTCCTTTTGCCTTTATTACTCAAGGATTTTCCTGATGGAGTTCTATGTTCTAATTAACAGGAAATAGTTTCGCGTTTTTTTTTAATATTTAATTTCAGCTTCTCTTCTTCATTATCGCATTTTTACATACTGAGTTACGCAGGGTACTGTGCCAAACACTAAAAAGAGGATCACATTGATTTTTCCTGCCTTTGGAGCACTTGTGTGCTTTTTCCTGTCCCTTTTGGGTTTTGCTGTTCTTGCTGTTAAGCCTCACTTGATGCACTGTTAGCCTTTCTCTGTGTTAGTATTTTAGGTGGACCCTGCTTAACTGAAGCTCAGTTAATGAAAATTTCTATTTAAGAAAATAATCAAGAGCTTGTTTTTTCTAATTTACTATGCGAGCATTATATTAGGTCTGATGGGGGACAGAATAAATGTTTTAACATGGTTACTGCCTTTAGGTAACTAAGTTATAGTGGAAAAGAGAGATGAACACATTTCAATCCATTAAAGGATGATTAGTCAGTACATAATTATGTGTGAAATTTTATGATACAGACTAGATGTGAGTGCTCATAGTCCCTTGGAAAACAGAGCAAGAATTATGGGCTATGAAAGAAGAAAACGCTTTTCTAGAGGGAGTCACATTTAGCTGAGGTTTTGGGATAGAAATCATCTGGAGGAGAGGGGTGGAGGAGGACAGCCTAGAGTAATGACCTGAGCTGGAGCTGTTAGCAATAAGGGGGAGAATGAGGAAAAAACTCTGCCTCAGTTTTTCTCACCCTTGTTTTCATGATCTCAACCTTGTTTTCATTACCTAAGGCTAAAAATTAAATTAGATTTAAATTAATTAAAATAAGAGAAATACTAAAGAATGAAATTTTGCTGGGTAGGATTGAGCTTGGGAAAGGTCAAAACCATTGTAGTATCTCAGATTTTTCACCTACCCCATCTCCTAGAACCAGTTTTCTTCCTTGGGTGTGATATTGACCCCACTGAGAATGTAGGCTTTATGCGAATTAAGGGTCTGTGTTGGGAAAATTGGTATGTGTAGTTCCACATCCATATGTTTATTCAGTTACATGTTATGCTAGGAGTTAGGGGTAGAAATATGGAAGAAATGTCTCCTTCCTTCAAGGAATTTCCACTTTAGCAGTATGCTAATTACAAGGCACTAATAATCCAACAAGGTAAATGTTTTATTCAAGTGTAATGAAATCTAAAGGGAAGTGACACTGTCTTCTAGAATAGGTCATTGAAGACTTCACAAAGAAGGTAGGTAACATTTGGGCTGATATTCAACAGGTGTGTAAGAATGTTTAAAAGAAATTGTCCGGGAGGAAGAATTTCTTCTGCATTTCAAGGTCTTTCTAGCTGCGCTAAGAACCAAATTGACATGAGACAGATTAATAGGAGGAAATCAAATTTAATTTCGTACATAGAGGGAATTCACACAAACATGGAAATTCCTAAGACAGACAAAATGAGGTATGTATGTCATTCTGAACTAAGGAGAAGGGGGTGTAGGGGTCTTGGACATTAACAAGAAAGAAAGCAATTCACAGGAAGATGAAAGAGAGTAAATGCTTGGTAAACAAATGTTTACCATTCAGAATCAGTAGGACAGAGAGGACTTTGATCAAACCAAACAGCCTTGCTAGGTTCCTCCCTGTCTACCATACCTAGTTCATAATGTAGTTACTTAACTATGGTGATCGCTCTCTTCCTGGAACAGGTCCCAATATTTAAATCCTTTATATAGGCATTGGAGGGGAAAGTAAAGAGGTTTTTCTGAATCTGCTGAGTTTTTATTGCTTTTTAACTCAAAATAATAGCCATGCCAAAGTAACCCATGTTGGGGTCGCCTGCCCATTGGCCCCTACAGAATTATCAGGGTGCAGCAATAAAGAGTAATGTCACAGGCCACAGACATCTGCTTTGAAAGGGAGATCAGGGAAGGTCTCTGAGGTCAGGTTTAAGCTGAAATCTTACTGAGGGACTTGGCCTTGCAAAAAGCAGAGGGAAAGGCACATTTGGAGTCTCTTTCTCTCTCTCTCTCTCTTTTTTATTAGTTTTTTTTCTTTTTAATTTAAATTCAGTTAATTAACGTATAATGTGTTATTGGTTTCAGAGGTACAGGTCTGTGATTCATCAGTCTTACCTAACACCCAGTGCTCATTACATCACCTGCCCTCCTTAATGTCCATCACCCGTTTACTCCATGCCCACACCTCCCTCCCCTCCAGCAACCCTCAGTTTATTTCCCGTGATTAAGTGTCTCTTATGGTTTGTCTCCCTGTCTGGGTTCTTCTTGTTCCTTTTTTTTCCCTCTCTTCCCCTATGATCCTCTTGTTTTGTTTCTTAAATTCCACATATGAGTGAGATCATATAATTGTCTTTCTCTGATTGACTTATTTTGCTGCATAAAACCCAAGGTTTCATTTTTTTTCTGATGGCTGAGTAGTATTCCATTGTATATATACACCCCATCTTCTTTATCTATTCGTCTATTGATGGCTCTCTGGGCTCTTTCTGTAGTTTAGCTATTGTGAACATTGCTGCTACATTGGGGTGCAGGTGCCTCTTGATGTCACTACATTTGTATCTTTATAAAAATATATCCCCCCGAGATATGTATATGCATATGCATATACATACACGTATATGTTTGTAAATACCTAGTAGTGCAGTTGCTGGGTCATAGGGTAGCTCTATTTTTAACTTTTTGAGGAACCTCCATATTGTTTTCCAGAGTGGCTCCACCAGCTTGCATTCCCACCAGCAGTGTAGGAGGTTTCCCCTTTCTCCACATGCTCACCAACATCTGTCTTTTCCTGACTTGTTAATTTTAGCCATTCTGACTAGTGTGAGGTGGTATCTCATTGTGGTTTTGATTTGTATTTCCCTGATGCTGAGTGATGTTGAGTGTCTTTTTGTGTGTCTGTTGGCCATTTGTATGTCTTCTTTGGAGATATATCTGTTCACGTCTTCTGCCCATTTCTTGACTGGATTTTTTGTTTTTTGGGTGTTGAGTGATAAGTTCTGTAGAGGTTTTGGATACTGGCCCTTTATCTGATAAGCCTTTTACAAGTGTCTTCTTCCATTCTGTAGGTTGCCTTTTAGGTTTGTTGACTGTTTCCTTTGCTGTGCAGAAGTTTTTATCCTGATGAAGTCCCAGTAGTTCATTTTTCTTTGGTTTCCCTTGCCTCTGGACACATGTCTAGCAAGAAGTTGCTGTGGCCAAGATCAAAGAGGTTACTGCCTGTGTTCTTCTCTAGGATTTTGATGGATTCCTGTCTCACATTTAGGTCTTGCATCCATTGTGAGTTTATTTTTGTTTCTAGTATAAGAAGGTGGTCCAGTTTCATTCTTCTGCATGTGCCTGTCCAATTTTCCCAACACCATTTGTTGAAGAGACAGTCTTTTTTCCTTTGGATATTCTTTTCTGCTTTATCAGAAATTAGTACCATAGAGTTGTGTGTCCATTTCTGAGGTCTCTATTCTATTCATTAATCTATGTGTCTGTTTTCGTGCCAGTACCATACTGTCTTGATGATTACAACTTTGTAATAGAACTTGAAGTCTGGAATTGTGATGCCACCAGTTTTGGTTTTCTTTTTCAACATTCCTTTGGCTACTCAGGGTCTTTTCTGGTTCCATACAAATCTTAGCATTATTTGTTCCAGCTCTGTGAAAAAAGTTGATGGTATTTTGGTAGGGATTGCATTAAATGTGTAGATTGCTCTGGGTAGCGTAGACATTTTAACAATATTTGTTCTTCCAATCCACGAGTATGGAAAATTTTTCATTTTCATTTCTTTGTGTCTTCCTCAATTTCTTTCATGAGTGTTCTGTAGTTTTTGGAGTATAGATCCTTCATCTCTTGAAAAAGAAACAACTTTGCTGTAGTTTAGGAGCCAGTGACTAAACCATGGAAAAGAAGGGATTTGAGATAGGAATAGGAGTACATCATGAGGCAGGAACAGTTGAGCAGGGTAAAGTATTTGGACTTTATTATACATGCAGGGAATCCATGGAAGGATTTTGAGAGAGTAGTGGCACCATCTGATTTACGTTTATAAAGGATCCCTGTGGCACAGGAGGCAGGGTACAAGCAGGCTGACCTGAAATGAGCGTGCTGTGAATAGTCCCCAGAAGATGACGGAGGCTTGCACTGAGCAGTAGCAGGGGAAAGGAAGAGAGTAGGCAGTTTTAGGGTATATTGGGAGGTAGACACGACAGAGGTCAGGGGTGTATTGAATATTTGGAGTGAGGGATAATGAGGTATCATGGTTGATTTCCAGGTTTCCTACTTGAATACTTAGTGCCATACACTGAGAAAGGCATAGAAGAAGAGAAACAGATTTTTGTAAGGGATGATAGGCAGATAATCAGAAGTTCTGCTTTAGACCTGGGAAGTTCGAGATGCCTGTGTAATTTATATGAAGGAATTGGTTGTAGGCAATTGGATATATGAGTCCAGAGTTCAGATAAGAGGTTTGATGATACCTAAATTTACTTCTCAACAGCATATAACTGATATACAGTTATTTAACTTGAAGCCATTGGAATGGATTATCACCCTAAAAGAGAAGTTAGAAAAGAGGGCTTGTGTTCTAGTACCTGGGTTTTAACTTTGAGAATTTAGGAAAAGTAGAAGCAGTGAGAAAGACGCGGAAGAGTATAGGGTTGCCAAAGCCAGTGCCGGCCTCGGTAGGCGTGCAAAATAGCAAGACGGGCTCAGGTGCCGGTTAGATTGTGTATTTGTGGTCCATAGTTGAGGATAATTGGGGTAGAATTTCTCAGTCTTGAGTTACAGTCTTAAATTTGAGTCCTATATTAATCAAGACTCCTTTGGGGCGCCTGGGTGGCACAGCGGTTAAGCGTCTGCCTTCGGCTCAGGGCGTGATCCCGGCGTTATGGGATCGAGCCCCACATCAGGCTCTTCTGCCATGAGCCTGCTTCTTCCTCTCCCACTCCCCCTGCTTGTGTTCCCTCTCTCGCTGGCTGTCTCTATCTCTGTCAAATAAATAAATAAAATCTTAAAAAAAAAAAAAAAAAAGACTCCTTTGGTTCTTTGGTCCAATAGAAACCTAACATAAATTTGGTTAGGGAAAAGGAGATTTATTCAGTCCATTGAAGGGAGAGAGTCCCTTTCAGTACCTCTTTGGTCATTCTTATCTTTGTGAATTAAAACATAAACAAACGGGCACCTGAGTGGCTCAGACAGTTAAGCATCTGTCTTCGGCTCAGGTCATGATCCCAGAGTCCTGGGATCAAGCCCAGCTTTAGGCGCTCTGCTCAGCAGAGAGCCTGCTTCTCCCACTGCCTGCCACTCTGCCTACTTGTGCTCTATCTCTCTATCAAATAAATAAAATCTTTAAAACACACACATGAACAAAAAAACAGGTGTAGGTTTCTGAGCCGGTTTTTTTTTTTTTCCTGTAGTGCGTTAGTAGTTGAGAGGAATGTAGAAGTTACCTTGCATGAGGTCCTTATTTTTCATTATTGGGACTAATGAAAATACTATCTTAGTATGTTTGACGTATATTTTAAGGGTATTAAAGAAAAGTATCTTGATTTTGTTACAATTTTGGGTTGTCTGCTTTTCAGTAGAATAAATGTCTGTTGCTTTCCTATTCACTCGCAAGGTAATACGAATAACTGAATTGTGTATTCTTCTGAGCCTTTACATGTGAATTAGCTTGTGTGGTGCTCACATGCACCCCAGGAGGGGGATGAAGCTACAACTACATTATCCCCGTTGTCCCTTGGAAGAAAGTGAGGCACAGGAGGTTAAGTGACTTACCTACAGTGGCCCAGCCAGTCACACAGCCAGGCATTCTGCTCTGGACCTGTCTCTGCTATCACTTCGTAGCATAATAGATTCACCTCTCAAACCATTGTGCAGGCAGTAAGAACCATTTAAATGATGAGAGGCAATTTAGAAATTAACATTTTGGCAGCAGATCTGAAATCAGCCACAGTAGATTTGTGTTTCTGGTGACAGCAACTGAATGACATAATTTAGGCGGGTTTTGAAGCGTTATTTACTAATGGCGTGGATTGTATGGTTATTTTGATTATTTATGGTACTTAAGCTCTACGACTTACTAGCTATGGGCCTTGTACAGGTTTTTTTCACTCTCTGTGCCTCAGTATCCTCATTTATAAAATGAATATAATTATATTTACCCCATAGGGTTATGAGATTTAAGTGGGTTAATATTTATAAAGTGCTCAGTACAGTGCCTGACACATAGTAACAGCTCTGTAAGTGTTTATTGAATAAATTAAATAACAGGCTAGGGAAAATAGAACAAGAGTAACAGGAGGAATGGTAAGCAATAAAGGCACTAATATGCCTGACAATTAACTTGAAAAAGGAAATAACTTCCAAGTTGTAAAACTCCCTTCTGCCAGATGGGTAACAGAAAGCCTACTTTTCCCTAGAAAAGTTGTTGCAAACTTTGTCCTGTACTAGGAATAAGAGGACCCTTCAGGTTTGATAGAGGTGGCAGATAAACTGAGGACCCTCCCTCAAAACAGCAAATAAAAGAAGACCCAGCCCCATGGGGCCAGGGGAGAGGAGCAGAGATTGAGAGGATTCTGTTCAACCTTGGAGTGGTGGAGAACTCATGTTTTTGTAGCACTTGTTATGTGCCAGGCACAACATAAGGCTAATTTAACATGTTACCTTGTGCTTATAACGCTGCTACAACTGACTTCTTGGCTGAACATCTCTAGACAGGAACTCTAATTTATGGCCCCAAATGATATCTGAACAAAAAGGGAAAAAACTTACAGCTCCTGGCACTCAGTTTGACACACCCTCTCTATTTATTTTAGCCTTCCACATGAAGCTAAATCAAATTAAACCTTTTCTCATATCCAGGACAAGGCCCATTTATTCGACCCAGCAATCAAAACAGTATAACCATTTCTTTCCCTCCCCACTGTTGACTTCTAAGGATAGGGGATCCTTTATAGGTGAGATCTGTAGGTCTGTGGGGTTCCCTGATGCAGAACTCAGGACTCTTGCTATGATCAGATAAGCTACTATCCATCATAGATGACTGGCTTGTTTCTGGGCCCTATTGGTTATTTGGGGAGACATCAGAAGCAGAGTCGGGTTTCAGTGGGTGTTTCCTTCCATAAGCCCCCCCTTTGCCCAACCCCCAAAAAGAATGCATTCACCTAACTTTGCCACCTTGCCACTGTGGCTTTATGCTTTTGATGATCTGCTTCTTCCTGTCACAGATAGAAACAAGTCAGCAACTACCAGTTCCTGCTTAGGTCAAGTATAGAGAGATGGGCACACGGCACGTCCCAGATGGGTCACTTGATAAAATATCCTTGGTCTCTACTCTCAGAGCCATGTTGCCCTTCAAGTTTGCATGACAGATCCTCCTGTCCTTTACTTTAATGCAGAAGAACCTGTGATTTTTTTTCTTTCCTTCTGACACGTGACCTCTTGATTCTCAACCTCCTTGTCCAGACAAGACCTTCAGACGTACTTCTGTTGCTATAACATTCCAAAGCATGGTAATAAATTATTAGCTAATGCTGCTTTAAGATGGGAGTCAGCAAACTTTCTCAAAGTGCCAGATAGTAAATATTTTAGACTTTGCAGACCAAGAGGCAAAATTGAGGATATTATTATAGGTATTTGTATAACCATTTAAATGTACCGCATTTCAAAATGGGGAAAGCATTCTTAATTAATAAGCAGTAAAAAACCAGGCAGGTTGGATAGGCCGCAGTGGCCTGATCAAAGAGAATTTAGAATTCTTACTGATAAAAAGACATATGAATATGAGTTCATTACCACAAGTTAGGCTTCATAAGGATGGGAATCACGATCTTGTTTGCTGATATTTCCCAGGACCTATCAGAGTACCTGGAAAAGAGCAAGCACTCAGTATATATTTGCTATTTGATTTGGATTGAACATGAATAATATGAGCAGTGAGGCAGTCCTAGAAAGTCGTGAGCCTCTCCTGAAATCCCTTTATCTTGTTACAGAAGCGTATACTGGTATTTGAACACAAATATTTCAGTGTACAGTATTGCGGAGTGGGGGAAGGTGGTAGAGGCGTGGTAATGTATGCTAAGCACTATAATAAGCAAGGGTCGGTGTGGCGTTTAATATATGTCAGGCACTGAGCTAAGTCTTTTAGTATATTAACACAGTAAATCTCTGAAAAATTATTATCCTCGTTTTATGGATGAGGAAATTGAGGCAGCGAGGCTAAGTAACTTGTCTGAAGCCACATACTAATAAATGACAAAACTGGAGTTCAGACCCTGGCCCCAGAGTCCTTTTCCTCACCATTAAGTTTTTACTGTCTCTAATGTAGATTGAAGGGAAGGTATCAGCTTTTTTTATTCATGGCTGCTACTAGAATGAAAAATTTATCTTAAAAGGGCTTATGAATTCTCTGGTTCATTTTCTTTGTGTTTTCCATGTTTCTGCTTCAGGTGGTCGAGCACATCATCATCAAGCAAGCGCATGTCCCAGAGCCAGATAGCTAAAGGGGTTGATTTTGAATCTGATGAGGTAATAAAGTAATATTGTTAAATCTCATCTATTTTTAGCTGTTTATAAAATTTAAATAAGGACTGCTAAGCTAGTTGCTAGAAGTTATTTTTTAAAATACTTGCATTGATAACCTTCCTTTGAACTGTACTTAATGTTCAGAGTCGACAAGTAGCATTTGTTGAGTACCTGTAAATGTAAATACTCAGATATAAAAGGCCCGCCAATTTTTAAAATACGATATTCACTGAATTCCTACTTAATTTGCCCTATTAATTGTGGATCAGAATGGTTTTTCTCAGCTTCTGTCATTTATATTTGGAGAAGTGATATTCTAGAAGTTTTCAATGTTACATTAATAAAATATTAAGTACTCACTATATGCTTTACACATTTCATATATAAAATGTACGTGGTGGTGATTTTCATTTACAGAGGTGTTCAGATATTGCCTGAAGTGCCACATCAGGACGTGTGAAAGAAACTCTGATTTCTGTCTGGGCCAGAAAATGATCAAATCTCTCCTAACCTGAATGAGAAGGAATGGGAAGAGGCAGACTCAAGACTCGCCTCTTGGCTTTATTCATCCGTTGGTTCAGCGGCGTTAAAGCCTGGCCTTTCCCGTTCCGCCACGGCAGCCAGCTGAGGGGCCTTGGCTAGTTTTTGTTGAATTGCTTTCACATGTTTTTCTTAGCTCTATAACCCCTTTCATTTCTTTATTTTTATTTATTTTGGGGATTTAAAAAAATTTTTTTAAGATTTTATTTATTAGAGAGAGAGAGAGGGAGAGTGCACAAGCAGGGAGAGGGAGAAGCAGACTCCCCACTGAGCAGGAGCTTGATCCCAGGACCCTGGGATCATGACCTGAGCCAAAGGCAGACGCCTAATTGACTTGAGCCACCAAGGCACCCCATTTCTTTATTTTTATTTTAAAAGTTTTTTAATTGTGGTACAACATACGGTGTAAAACTTGCCATCTTAGGGGTGCCTGGGTGGCTCAGTCCCTCAAGCATCTGCCTTTGGCTCAGGTCATGATCCCAGGGTCTTGAGATCAAGCCCCACGTTGGGCTCCCTGCTCAACGGGGGTGTGCTTCTCCCTTCTTCCTCTCCCTCTGTCCCTGCTCGTGCTCTCTCTCTCACTCTTGTACTTTTCTCAAATAAATAAATAAAATCTTTATTAAAAGGAATTGCCATCTTAAACATTTTTCAGTGTGCAGTGCACTAGTGTGAAGTATATTCACTTTGTTGTGCAAATAGATCTCCAGAATTTTTTCATCTTGCAGAATTAAAAATCTCCACCCATTGAACAACTCCTCATTTCCCTTTCCTCCCAGCCCCTGGTAACCACCATTCTAATTTTTGTTTCTGTGAATTAGACTGCCTTAGATACATGCTGTCAGTGGAGTCACAGTATTTATGTTTTTAATGACTGGCTTATGTCACTTAGCATAATGTCCTGCAGGTTTATCCCTGCTGTAGCATGTGACTCACACCTTTCATTTTGAACTTCAACTGTTGCTGTCATGTTCCTGTATCCCAGCTGTGGTTTTGAGCCAGCTTGAGGAGAGGACTCACCAGCAATAGGCAAATGGCAGCATGAACTCAGGCTCCCTGTGAAATACCTACCGTGTTGCCTCCAGGAGGGAAGCAAGCAGCTGTGGACCCATTTGTTCATTCCAAGCATCTAGATAGACAAAATGTTACAGTTAAAGATTTGTATATAGTTCATGTTAACTGCAAAAAAGAACAATTAGCAAATTATTATGCCTTAAGTTGGATTTATCTCTGGTTTTTAATAAGTTCTGCCTTTGTTAATAGCAGAAAATGAATCAATAAATGTGAGCAAGTTTGTATTTTTCAAGGCATTCATTTCTCACTAGAGATAGCTAACTTAGCTAACATTTGAATTTGTTAATGGTGGTATCACCAACAAAGCCTAATACCAAATAATTATCCCTTTTTATTAATGTCTTAAAAGAATCATAAATCGGGTGCCTGAGTGCCTCAGTCGATTAAGCATCTGCCTTCGGCTCAGGTCATAATCTCAGGGTTCCACATCGGTCTCCCTGCTCAGTGGGGAGCCTGCTTCTCCCTCTCCCTCTGCCACTCCCCCTGCTTATACGCTCTTCGCTCACTCTCCCTCTCAAATTAATTAACTAATTAATTAAAAAAGAAAAAAAAATTTACAGGCAGATTTGCTTTCTTCTGAATATTTAGCTAGAGAATACGTAAGAATCAATTCTAAGTTGTCCTCATCAAATGTTATAATTTGGGCTTACCTGAGGTTTGTTAGTTTTCCTACTCTTTAAGCAAATTACTAATTCTAACATCTGATATTCCTGCCTGCTCTTAATATGCATATAATCTTCAGCCTCGTTCCAGCATGAGAACTCTTCATACTGCATCTTTTTCCAGAAAGATACTTACAAGATTGATTTGCTGGGTGGTTTTTTGCAGCAGCCTGAGAGTAGCTGTTTACTGCTGGCATGAAATGGGTAACAGGGAATAAGAATTATAGCTATTTCTGAGTTAGGTCATGTGCCTTCATTATTTTGGGGGGTGAGTTTCCAGAACATTAGGTAACACCAGTTATAAAATGTAGTTGGAAAAAAACCTGTTCAAAAAGCAAACAGAAATGACTTGAAGAGTATTAATTTTCCTGGCTTACCCATACCTTATTTGCCTTTATTAAGGTTAATAATTGAGAGAAATACATATGGTATATATTGTAGGGATACACACACATGCACATATCAGGATGAATTATTTTCAGTGCTTGCTAAGAATTTAATTGACTTATTTCCATGGTGAAATAGCTACTAGGGAAGGGAGGAAAAGGTAAATGAACAGACTATTCATATTTATAAAGGAAATAGAATAATGAAAGTCTTCTTGTGAAAGGAGGAAATGGCTTTTACGGGTATTGTTGTTTACCCATGAGCATATGTGTCTTGTCTGAGTGAAGCATGGAGCAGTCACTGACATAACATTTCTATGTCATTTCAGGATGACGATGATGATCCTTTTATGAACATGAGTTCTTTAAGAAGAAGCAGAAGATAATATATTTAATATAACTTGGAAGTTTTCAAGATTCAGGAAGAATCAAAACATTGCAAGCTAAGAGTTTACAGTTGACGATTTTTAAAGTATTGCTGTTAACTAAAGAATTTGAAAGAGACTTACTTAACAGGGAAATTTAATGTAAAGAATTTGTGTTTTTGAGTATCATTTCCTGAACATGACTCCTTTAATTGAGAAGCTTCCCAGCTCAAGGACATACAGGATAATACTGGTTCTCCTTATTTCTTAATCTAGTTAACATTACCTGGGGCTGCTGTATAAAATCAGAATGTTATTTTCTTCACATATATTAGTGAACGTCTTATGGAATGAGGGCTTTGCTTAAATACCATTCTTGAGATTAAGGATTAAAAGAAACCTATCACTATATGTTTCTGCTTCATGATCAAAGACTATGAGTATTTTAATATAGTTACATTTAGCCACAGTTGAGGAAAACACCTTATAAAATTTGACCCCTTTATAATTTTAATAATTTCTAGAGATTCTGGATTTCCTGAAGGTAAAACAATCTTTGTGAAACTGTGCCTAAGCTTGCTGTTCATTACTATGTATTGTTTTTTTTTCTAAAGCTTGTGATAGTGTCCACCACTGAGACTTTAGAATGTTAGAGGCACCTTATGCTTTGAAGAATTAGATACATTTGTATTAAAAAAGAGAAAAATCTCAGAATTATTGTTTTTGATTTTAGTTGTTTTTAAAGATTTTGTTTTAAAAGATTGTGTTTTAGTTGTTTTAAAGGTTTTTAAAAGATTGTGTTCCCATTGGGTTCCCATTAGTCATTTTCTTTATTCTTCATGGTTCTCTCTTATTCTAGCGCTCTCTCATCTATTTCTACAAGGAAAAGTGTTAAAAAAAAAAAATCCAGTTCTTAACTTTAGTTTTCTTAGAAAATATTGTAGAACTTTTTTAGATAGAGTAATTAGTTGAGCATTGGATTAGATTAAAATATTGAAATATAACTTCTGTGGACTATCTGTGCCAGAATTTCGTATTAATAATATTTTATCTTAATATCAGGCATGGCCAGTTCCAGGAATCTTAATGAAGCAGCCTTGTTAAGTCCATTTTTTTCTCCCATCCAAGTACTGACCAAGCCCAATCCTGCTTAGCTTCCAAGATGAAGCACATTGAGGGGGTATAGCCGTCGGCAAGCTTGTGTTTCTTCACTGATGTTCCGGGGAGGACATAACAATTTGACCTCTTCAGGTTTAAGTTTTCTTTTCATCTCTGAGATAGCTGTATTTGAAGATTCCTTAGGGAAGTCACAGATCGTGGTAGTCCAACAGCCTGACATTTCTTCACTTATAGAATTAAATACTTGACTGAGCAATATTTATGATTACTGGCATGGTCACACCTGGACTATGTCAGATTATGAAAGAACATTTGCATGTGGCTTTCTCCATATTATAGCCCTTTGAAATGGCCTTGGTCAAGAACTGGGGTATAACATTCTGTGGGATATTGGGATAAAACATCTGTTTTAAATATTTTTTAAAAAATATTTTCTGTACCCAACTTGATCATAAAGATTAGGTGAGCAGACAGCATTAACTAAGTGAAAGCATTGTCCTGTGAAATATTCTCAGGTACATGTCCCGACATCTTTACTATTCCCCACAGAAGTGAAGCCAGGAATGAGAGTTGTTTTCCATGTGGAGTGGAAGACGGTCTGGGTGGTGGCATCTGGGCAATGTAGTGCTGCCCCCATGCAGGACAGTGCCAGCTCATGGCTCTTCTCTCCTGCCACCGAGATGTGCTTGCGTGAGGGTCATCGTAGAGCAGTCACGAAAGCATGCTGACAGGTTCTTGTGAAGAAAGACAACTTTTTCTCGAAAAATTGCTCCATGGTATGACAAAGGTACTAAATGTCGTGTTGATAGCTCCTAAGAAAGGTGATTCCATGGCAGTTAGAGAAGTGAAAATCTCAGCAAATACAAGTCATTTTGTTAACAGTTTGTGCCGCTTCAATATGGTAAATAAAACATGAAAGAAAATCCTTTCCTGTTGAATATTGTTAACATAAATATGCCATATAGCTTTGCTGTTCTGTATCTATGCCATAAAATCTAGGGTTTTCTGGGTTTTCAGACACGTTAGTACAGGTGTACAGTGTAGGTGATTCCAGACGATCGCAGAGCACGTGCAGTTGCTCTGGGAGCTGAGAGAGCAGCGATGAAAACATTCTGAGGGAAAA
Organism: Ailuropoda melanoleuca; assembly: GCF_002007445.2. Taxonomy (NCBI): domain Eukaryota; kingdom Metazoa; phylum Chordata; class Mammalia; order Carnivora; family Ursidae; genus Ailuropoda; species Ailuropoda melanoleuca. The sequence continues at coordinate 36,460,070 of NC_048225.1, forward strand.
ATCCTTCCTTCATTTACCAAAGAATATACCTCTTTCTGGTGTTTTGTTCCTATCATAAAAATATAGCAGTGCATTTACAAGGTTAAGAATTGCATTGTAGTTCTAGGAAATGTTAGGAAATAGGACTGGTGCTTAGAAAGTTCAAGCAGTTAGGCATATGACTTAATTCAGGTACATAGAAACCGTTTTTTTTCTCCCTAAATTTTTAAAATTACAGAGTACAAAAACAGACAAGTCATGTGGTTTAATAAAGAATTACAGAGTGAGCACTCATGGCATCTCTATGCAGGTCAAGAAATAGACTCACTAGTGCCCCGGAAGCCCACTGAGTGTTCTCTCCAGCTAACCAGTCTTGACTTCTGTCATTGAGAAGCTCTTATTTTTGCCACAAGGTGGTGCTTCCCCCATTAGATGGCAAATGGGATGATGCAACAGCAAACCTGAAAGGAAGAAGTTGGTATAGTTTTGCAGTACATTTGGAACCTATGCACTAATACTAAGCCTATGCAGTGATACCAAATTAGCCCTCTAATCTTAAATGTAAATTGCCAGTTTGATAAATTTTACAAGTACCAGTTCAAGAAGAAACTGTTTTATGTTTTAATAAACAAAGAGAAAACCCCTGTATTAGAAAATTAAATTAAAAAGTCTCCCATTGTAAAATTTGTCTTCTGAAATGTGCTATATTTAAAAATAACTTTTCCCCAATGTGCTCTGATTTTTTAATCTATCATGCATTTAACCATGGTGTTCTGTAGTTTTTAAAGCTAATTACCGTTAAGATTATTGTAAAAGTTTTATAGAATAAAGATTTGTGTTCTAAGTCCAACGAGCTTCCATATTCTTGAATGAAAAATGTCTGCATTTTGTCATTTGCTTATCCCTTTTAATCCTTTTTAACTCAATGTTTATTAGTTGGGTCTGAAGACATTAGAATTTTAGTTTGATCTCTGTAAAGCCAGTTGAATCTTGAACATGACTATTCGTTCACTAGATCCAGTTTTAGCTGTTCTTAAATTATAAAGGCAGTGTATATTCTTTAAAATTCAAAAATCGGAATATGTATTAAAAATTGTATATTTCCCTGTAATCCTCTCCCCAGACTTAACTCCCAACAATTAGGTACATATTTCTCCAATTACTTTAGCATGATTACTGACAAAAATTGTTGAATTAGAACCCCCGATTATGTATTCAAATATTTTAGTCTCTGTATCAAGGTGTATTTTCAGCTTGGTGCTTGACATGCTGATGTTTCCACATCTGCTTTGTCAACCTCTTTTAGTTAAACCACCATTGTCTGTTTTGAGGACTAACTACTGCTTTTCAACGCAGGACTGAAATGTTAGCACTCCATTTGGGTCAAATGCAAGAATGTTTAATCTGTGTGCCTTGCCATCAGAAGTGGTAAAGTGATTTTCAAAGGGCTCTTGGCACGTGATAGTTGATTAACTGAAGAAGTGGGTATTAGGCAGGTTGACCTGCGCCACACTCTTCTGCTCCTTAGAGCCACTCTGCAGTCCCGATGATTCACGTGGATGTACCAGCGTTACTGCATTAAGTACCCTTGATCACATCTCCTGTTTAGTTTCAAAGGTTTCATGTTTATTGTATTTAAAAATCAGTATTTGCTCAACTGTAAGCTTATAAATATAACTCCAGTCTACCTATTAGTGCATTTGAATTGATTACAGGGTGTATCTGGACATGGAGCAAATTGCCAAAGGCAAAAAGCCATTGCTTAATAGGGTGAGAGACACAACTGCATTTCTGTTGGTCCTATGACAGTCTGGAAATGGGATGCCTGAAATGAAGGTATTCATTTTACATTTATTAAAATGCCTTACTATATATACTGAAATCAGTCAGTCCATCTATCCATCCATCATAGACAAAAGCCCCCAATGGTTTAGCATCCCATTCTCGATACAGAGTTTTTTAGTAATGGTTTAAAGCTATATCATGGTTTTTTTTTTTTAATTTTAAAAAACATTTTATATGTATTTGAGAGAGAGAGAGCACAAGCGGGGTGGGGGAAGAGCAGAGGGAGAAGGAGAAGCAGACTCCCTGCTGAGCAGGGAGCCCATTTAGGGCTCAGTCCCAGGACCTGAGCTGAAGACAGACACTTAACCAGCTAAGCCACCCAGGCACCCCTAGATCATGTTTTTTTAATTTTTATTTTAAAATAATACTGAATTTTGTGGAAGATTTGCAAGAATAATAGAGAACTTTTTTACCTTTTACTCAGATTTACTAATTTTTAACATTTTGTCATTTAAAAAATTATTCATATATGTGTGTATATTACATACATACATATTCATATGCATATGTGAATATACACACACATAAATACAATTTTTTTTTCAGTCTTTTGAGAGTAGGTTTCAAGGAGTAATGCTCCTTTTTTTACCCCTCATACTTAATGTATATTCCCTAGGAGTAAGGATATTGTCTTACATGACATCAATACAGTTAGACTTTCAGAAAATTTAACATTGATTTAACACTGAATTTTTATTTATTTTATTTTATTTTTTAAAGATTTTATTTATTTATTGGACAGAGAGAGACACAGCAAGAGAGGGAACACCAGCAGGGAGAATGGGAGAGGGAGAAGCAGGCTTCCTGCTGAGCAGGGAGCCCGACTTGGGGCTTGATCTCAGGACCCTGGGATCATGACCCGAGCTGAAAGCAGATGCTTAACAGCCACCCAGGCGCCCCAAAATTTTATTTATTTTTTAATACTTTATAGTCCATATTCCAATTTTGTCAGTTGTCCCAATAATTTCCTTACATAGTATGTTTTTTCCCTTTAGTCCAGGATTTAATTTTATTTTTTCATATCTAGAACTTTTACATGCTTCCAGAAGTCCAACCATTCAAAATGTGTACTCAGAATCTCCCTTCCCTAACCCTTTCACTCCTTTCTGCTCTACCAACTGTAGGTAAGCAATTCCATTCTGTTTACCCTTTCTGCATTTCTTTTTGCTAAAATAAGCAGTTTTGTGTATTTTTAAATTTTCCCTTCTTTCTTACACAAAAATGTGTGTGTGTGTGTGTGTGTGTGTGTGTGTGTGTGTGTGTCTGCGCACATGCACTCTTTTTTTCCTCCCTGAATAATCTGTGCTGGAAAATAATGTCATTTTACAAAGATCCTCTTTTTCATAGCTACACAGTATTCAAATGCGTTTAAATACCATAGTTTACACTATCATTCTCTCATCTTTGGGCATTTAAGTAGTTCCAACGTTTACAATTACACAAATAATGCACTAATACTCATCTCGTGTTCGTATTTTGATGTTTTTGGAAGTATATCTTCAAGAGTAAATTCCTAGAAGTTGGAGTAACTAGGTCAAAGAGTAAATGTATATGTAGTTCTATTAAACATTGCCAAATTCTCTATTATAGAGATTGCACCATTTTGTATTTCTGCCAGCAATGTGTGAGACTGCCTGTTTCTCCACAGCCTTGCCATCAGAATTTATTGTCAAGCTTTTGATTTTTTGCCAATCTAATGGATGAGTATCTCACTGGACTTTTAGTTTGCAGTTTTGTTATTATGAATGAAGAACTTGCAAAAGCATGTTTAAGGGCCATTTTTGTATCCATTTTTGGTGAATTGCCTGTTCATGTGTTTTGTCCATTTTTCTAAGGTTTTTAGTTCCCTTTTCTTTTTTGATGAAAAAAAATTTATATTAAGGATATTAGCCCTTTGTCTAATAATGCCAATTTTTTCCAATTTGTTATTTGTATTTTGATTTTTCTTATAGTATTTTTTGTAATGCACTAGTTTATTTTTAATGTAGTCCTATTTTTTATTTTCTTTTTCTTTCTTTCTTCTTTTTTTTTTTTCAGTCATCTGGACTTAGAAAGTCTGTCTTTATACCCAAGTTACAGAGGAATTTGCTCATACTCTTTTTGTATGCTTATAGTTTCAAGTCACTTGCTACTAAGATCCTTTATTTAGCAATTAACTTTCTAGGTGTAGTATAAGTAGTGTGGTCATCTTCCCCACACAATTTAAAGTAGATTTTTTACTGGTAAGCCCTTAATTTCAGGCTGGTCGAGATCTGACTTTTACATTTAGATCCGACTTGTTTGCTTCACTGTGTATAACACTTCCTCTGTGATCGTCATATTTCAAACACCACAGACTTCCTTGATTCCACTGCCTGCAAGCTGAATTTTCAACCGTTAATTGCTAGAATTTGTCTTTATTGTTGTACTAACTTTCTAAAATAGAAATCACAAAATTAATATGAGAAAAGACAACTTTTTTTCTGGCCCTCAAAGCTAATGACCTCAAGTGACAATTTAAAAAAAAAATTAAGCACTTTTCAAGAGTGTAAGATCAACGATAGTTGTTACTTACATCCTATGAAAATGAGTTACAGATCCAGTGATGCCTTCTAGAAATATTTTTACTTGGCATTATTTAAAAAAAACAAAAAACAGGAAACATCCTCCCTCCATAAGATGCAGTGTTAACCAAATAGTTTAGATACCATGCTTAATTTTCTTTCATTTTCTAAGGATCTGATTTGAAACAAAGCACACAGCAGAAATAAAAGAGAAGTAGAAAAAATAGCTCAATAGCAATTAAGAGCATAGACTTAGAGCTTGTGCTAGGAAATATGACTCAGCCTGTAGGATTACAGAAAATCTCTTTGAAACATGAACTCCATGGCTCCACCTGTTAGAGGAATCTTATCTTCCCTTTGCCTTCTCAGAGATCTAATGAAGGAATCCTCATTTTAAGTCGTTAACTAGCAACAGAATCAGGAGATATTTTCACAGAAGTTAGGTTTTATATTGAGTTTAGAAGATGAAGGTTTATATAATTTTCTATGATGAAAACTTAGAAATGCCCCAGGATCCTACTAGATAGCAAAAGGCATACCCAGAAAAACTAAGGCTTGCTTCCTGGGTTGTCTGACTCCAGGCCCAGTGTCTACCACAAAATATACTACCATTTTCCCTGTCTGGGCACTGTGCAAGGCTCTAAGATGTGACATTGGGAATAACACCATCCTGGCCTGGAAGAGCTGACAGGTAAGTCACAGAGTACCACAAGGGAAGTGCACAGCAGAGAATGGATGTCTTACAAGAGCACTTTTAACTGAATAGATAGAGCAACACTGCCTGTTCTCAGGTTGTGGAAATCAAGGAGAGAGAACATTTCAGCTAGGTCTTCAATGAAGAGGAGTCTTTCTGGCCCTGGAATCAGGATGATTCTAGACAGAAATAGCATCTTCGAATGCAATAGCATCATGAACGGGGGGCAGGCTGTGAGATGACCTCAAGATTCTAACCACGGTGAAGAAGGGAACAAGAAAAGGAGCAAGTGTAAGAAAGTGAGGGAAGAAGAGGACATAATGAGTTTAGTTTGGAGCATGTTGAATTTTAAGTGTGTGGGGGTATTCCAAGTGGGAATGTCCAGGCAACAGTTGAATGTATAATATTAACCTGGAACTTTCAAGAGGATTGGTAAGTAGAGATACAGATCTTGCAGTCACTTGTGAGTGATGGTTCAACCAATGGAGATGGTTGAGGTCACCCAGGAGCACATTTAATTCAAGAGGACCAGACAATGGAGAATGGCACTCTGGAGCACCAACAGTAGTAGGAGTTATGTGGTGGTACAACTAATGCTACCATTTGTCTACTGTATGGATTAAATGGGCTGTTGTGAGTTGGCCCAGTACCCACTCCATCATTTATAAAATTTCCTATGTAAAAGTGCAGAGTAAGTTCAAACAACTTACAGAAGTATTTGGAGCCACAAACTGTGGAATTTGGGTGTACTTCCTTTTACTTATCCCAAATATATCATTTTTAAAAATATTTTATTTATCAGAGAGCACAAAGCATGGGGAGCGGCAGGCAGAGGGAGAAGAAGAAGCAGACTCCCTGCTGAGCAGAGAGCCCCATGTGGAAGCTCCATCCCAGGACCCTGGGATCATGACCAGAACCGAAGGCAGACGTTTAACCGACTGAGCCACCCAGGCGTCACTGAAATATGTCATTTTAGCCTATGGCTCCAGTGTACTGGAATATTTCCAGTGTACTTGGAAACCGATTCCAAGGGTAACATGCCCACACACCGTGTTTTTATTGTGTTGGGAATTTCTTAAGCCATACTTCATATTTCAGGTCTACTTGATTCATTTGTAACTACACTATGGTGACATCCCACCTTTGCCATTAAAACAGATCAACTTCGAGTGACTGTCATGTGCCTGACATGATGCTAATTGTTCTTTCTTCCCCTCTGCCACTATGATTGGCACCAGAAAAGAATTGTGGGTGTGGTGAGTTTTTAACTCAAGTAGGACCTTTCTAGGAAGTGACACGGGTTAAAGGAGCAATTGCTTGCAATGCTGGCACTGTTGACGTAGTGAGGCGCACAAACGCTTCCTTCTGAGGCCTCTGTGCAGTATTATTATTCTATAATTCTTTGTCTTGTGAATGCTGGGGAGCTGATTTACTATTTTTCTTGTTTCAAGTCCTTTTGAAAGAGTTAAACTCTCTGCTTTTCAGTATTTAATACGTGTGACTATTATTAGAGACAAATATAATTACTATTTGGCACATCCTGACTACACACGGTGTCCTCAGTTTTATTCAGAATGCACAAAGGAAGGAGCTGTCTCATTCTGTAAGAGCAGCTTTGTGTCTTCCCAGATCTTCTTCATAATAGCAAATGATAATGTTACAGAACCATTAAAGTCCCTGAGGAAGGAACTTCTTTTTAAAACAGTCTTGATGTGGGGTAGGTGGGGGGATGCTCTTCTTTCATTAAGCACTGGGCTATTGCTACAGTTGAGGGTAAATTGGGGCCAGGAGAGCTGGGCGCTGGGAACTTGGGAGGCTGAGCGGAGGGCCAAATGCCCAGAGAAGAGGAAGAGGAAGTGATTCTAGAGTTTGTGCTTAACCTTGGATATTGTGAGTAGCCTCCACCCCTTCAGAGCACATCAGTCCAACTTCCAACTACCAGCGCCGGTGTTTACTTGCCTACTTGACGGCCAGGAGTACAAGAGAATTATCACAGCCCTGGGAGCAGCCTTAACCACTGATTGACAGGAGTTGGTGGGTAGATAACCAGCTCTTGTCCACTGGTTTGGCGAGCTGACCTGTATGCTTTACAATGGATTTCCCAACAGGATGAAGCTCCAGTCACTCACAGTAGTAGCTGGCCTGACAATATACTCTTTCTTGGCCACCTTCCCACCCTTGTCTTGCTTTTCCACTTCCCTACTGGTGTTTGCCTTCACTTCCCAAATAAACCCTTGCTCTAGAATCTTTGTCTCAGGGTTTGCTTCTGTGGAAAGCTAAGAGCTAAAACATGGCACCTGGTCTTTTGGGGACAAGGTTTCAGGCACCTGGCATAAATGCCCTCACATCTACGAGATAGGCATGGGGAGCAAGGAATCAAAGCGAAGGCGTTAGTGAGCTGCTCCAGCTTAATGTGCCCGTCACAGACCACCGAGCAGGGTACTTGCAAGACAGTGTTTGGAAGGGCACTGCCTACCTTTGATTCCTTTCTCTGTGCTCGATGCTGACTAGCTTTAGTCTGCGCATTCATTCTTTCTCAACAGTGCGCACGATGTGATTAAGTAGGATTCTGTTCTCTAAATTACCAGCACAGTCCAGCCTTGCCTCCCTGACTTGGTGCCAGGTCACCTTAGTAGAATATCAAGTCTACCCAAGCTCTTGAATTACATGCTACAGGCAGTTTCTTGGTTTCTTTTCTAGAGCTAAATACCCATTACTTCATCTGCTTGGCACTCCTGTCCCTTCTCCTAGGACCAGTCACCTAATCCCTCTGACCACGTAATCCTGCAGGACCCACCAGGTCCATCAGCAGAATTGAAGGATATCTGCTTGCCATCCTCTCCCCTACACATAGTAGCCTAAAGAGCGAATGGGAAATGAAAACTGGAGACAGGAGTGGACTCCTTTGAACTTGCTGATAAAATAATGGAGAAAGCTAGGCTCAAACTCCAGGAGAGGGTGAGGTCACAGGAGGATCTTTTGTGTTTTTTGTGTTTGACTTCAAACTGAAAACTTGGCAATCAGCTATGCTTTGTCCCTCCTATCTCTGTCACCCTTGCTCCTCCCCTTGCCAGCACCTTGATTCAGGTCTCACCTCTGCTCCTGCATCGTTTGAACAGCCTCCAAACCTCCTGTCTCTGGCTACAGCCCCTCTATTTCCCATGAATCACTAGAGTGTTCTTTCTAAAATGCAGACCTGATCTTGTCAAGTTTTGTACTTACAGCCTTTCTGTGAATTTCCAATGCCCTCGGGAAAGCGTTCAAATCACTCCTGCAGTTCTGAATGTGCCACAAGCATACTCACCTCCATGTCTTTGTGTGTACCATGGTTCCTTCCTCACGGAATACTCCATCTTCTTCCCTCTGCCTCCTCCTCTGTGACCTGTCTCTTGCTGGTCCCTTAGAATTGAGCCAAAGTATCACTTTTCTGGGAAGACTTTCCAAACTCCCTCCCACCTGGATAAGTGCACCTGTATTTTATTATGACACTTAAACCATTTCCTAGCTGCTTATTAGTAGGTGAGCTTGAACTGCATCCCTGAAGCTTGACGAGGGTACAGAAGCTGACATCTAACTTTCCCGGAAAAGTTCCAAAGTGAGAGGTGGCTGGGGCCTCTCTTCATGACCTCGTGAGAAAAGAAGACTTTGGGGCGAGGGGCCCATTCTCCAGGGTTCCCGTGGGACAAAGGAGCAGGCTTTCCTCTGGGCCAAGTGGAAGTCTCAGAAGGAATCCGGGCTTAAGTCATTTGTTGGAGTCCCAACAGGGTGAATGCTACAATAACAGTGACCTTTACCATTTGAATGGGGGTGAGGCCCGCAGTTTCAAGTAGTCAACGGAATACTGCATATCTAGCTGCAGAGAGCGAGATGGGGGGGGGGACATCCCTACAGGGGTCTCTGAAAACCTCACATGCACGAAAAGGAAAGCTTTTTTTTCTTGTAAAGATTTTATTTTTTTTTGAGAGAGAGAGAGCGAGCACAAGCGGGGCGGGGGGCGGGCAGAGGGAGAAGCAGATTCCCTGCTGAGCAGGGAGCCCTATACCAGGCTCAATCCCAGGACCCTGGGATCATGACCTGAGCTGAAGGCAGATACCTCACCAACTGAGCCCCCCACGTGCCCCGGAAAGCTTTTCACCAAGGCCAGGAAAGTTAAAAAACTTGCCCAGGATCTCACAGCTCGGAAGTGACAAAGCTGTGATTTGAACCTGACTCCACAGGATGGGGTCGGTGGGTGGCCGGGCTGGGGTGACTGGGAGACGCTACACAGTGGGAATGAAAACGGGTGTGCAAGATACCAAGATTTCCTGTGAAGTAGGCAGAGAACAAACACATGGGTAATATACCCCTTACTACAGCGTCAAAGCTTCTGTGGCAAGAAGTGGCACAGAGCTACTTATCTCCTTTGATTCTTTGATTCTGTTAGCAGATTGCCCCGCTTTGAAGAGTTTCCTTGGAAACCCCCCCTCCTTGTTTTAAAACATGTAAGGACACAAAACCTAGGAAGCCCTCCAGCAAATCTGAAGTCTGGTCCGTGAAGGGGTTTGGAGAAGCTCGCCTTGTTTCGAAAACGGCCAGACTCAGGGATCCGCCGCCGTGTGGAAACCGCGCCCGGCTGACGCTCAGATGGAAACAGGAGGAACGCATCCCGGTCTCGGCACGGGGAGCCGCCTGGAGCCCGCACACCTAGCCTGACGGCGTGCCCGCCACGGTCGCCAGGCACCCCCGGGGGCGGCTTCCGCCCGCCCGCCTGCTCCCTTGACAGTAACGAGGCTGAGAAGGGATGGAGCGGCGAGTGTGACTTCGGGGAAGAGCCCTGGAAGCCGGGCGGAGTTTGAGTCCTGGCGTGGGAGCGGGCGGGGTGCGGAGCGCCAGGAAGGCAGCGGGCGAGCGCGCGCGGGGGAAAGAGCCTTGCAAGCCCCGCGGGGTTGCATTCCCGGCGTGGGAGCGAGCGGGGTGCAGCGCCAGAAAGGGCGCGCCGGGGAAAGAGCCTTGCAAGCCCCGCGGGGTTGCATTCCCTCAGGGGCAGCCGGTGGGCCGGGAGCTGGCGGAGCGGGCGCGCGCCACCGCCGAAGCCGAAGCCGGAGCCGGAGCAGGAGCCGGGGCGGGAGCGGGAACCGGGGCGGGAGCGGGAGCCTGGGCGGGAGTGGGAGCGGGACCGGGAGCCGGAGCCGCGGTGCTGCGCAGAGCCGGACAGGTGCGGCCAGCAGCCCGGAGCGCAGCCGCGCGCCCTCTCCTCCCCTCCCTTCCTCTCCCCGCGGACGTCGGCGCGGCGCGGACTCGGGCGCCGGGGCTCCCGCAGGATGGGCCCGCGCGGGGTGCTGCTTTGCCTGCTCCCCTTGCTGCGAGCCGCCGAGCGCCCCGAGGGCCGGGCCGACGAGCCGGGCCTGGAGGGGGCCCTGACCGTGCCCAACGCCTCGCACTTCTTCTGGAGCAACTACACCTTCTCCGACTGGCAGAACTTTGTGGGCCGGAGGCGCTACGGGGCCGAGTCCCAGAACCCCACGGTGAAAGCCCTGCTCATCGTGGCTTACTCCTTCATCATCGTCTTCTCGCTCTTCGGCAACGTCCTGGTCTGTCATGTCATCTTCAAGAACCAGCGAATGCACTCGGCCACCAGCCTCTTCATCGTTAACCTGGCGGTCGCCGACATCATGATCACGCTGCTCAACACGCCCTTCACCTTGGTGAGGCCCCGGCTCGCGCCTGCCTCGGCGGGCGCGGCTCTACTCCCTCGGCCCTCCGTGCCCTCCCGTCCGGCTCCCCCGGCCCCTCTCCTCGGGCCACGCAGTTCTCCTCCTCCGGTTTCCCTGGGGCTGGCTGGCTGCGTCTCTCCGGCTCCTTCCCCTCTGCCCTCCTCGCTCAAGTCTCAACTCTCTCCTCTGTTCTGTCTTGAAGACTTTCTGTCCCTCCTTGCTGTCTCTTTCTCTTTGTGCCTGCATCTTTTTCCCTCCCTGTGACTGTCCTTCTGTCTCTCTGTTCCTCCTTCCCGGTCTCTATCCTCCCCTTTCCCTCTCTTCCTGTCCTTGTCTGTGGTTTTGTTTTTCTGTTCTCTCTCTCTCTCTCTCTTCTGTCTCTGTCTCATCACCTTCTGAGCCTGAGCTTCTGCAGCTGGGGGCACTGGGGTCAATGACTGGAGTGTCTGCAGTCACCCAGGAGCGAATGACCACTTCCTATTTAATATCATTGGGCACTGGGCCTATTTGATATCAAGCAGTATATGGAAGCTCCTGGAAATGTTGGCAGGGATTGCTAAGTCACCCCTCATCCCCGAAGTCCAGCCCATTCAGTGCCCTCCTTCACCGCCACCCTAAGATGCTGCTTTGTGCCACAGCTGCAATATCAAACAATTACTAATTGTTAATGGAAACTTACGTGCATTTTCTTGGACCACTTAAATTGCCTTTCTCTTTTGTGGTTTGACTGTGAGCCTGTGGTAAGAAGTGTGTGTTGGGGAAGAGATGGGGATGAGGTGGGCTTGGGTCCCAGGACCAGGCTGGGGGCACGTGCACATGGGCGGCAGATGAGGCTCCCCTCCACATGCTGGCTGCTCGGCTTGGTGGTGCCATTTCCGTCCCTCCGTGACCTGGGAGTGTGGTGCTCCCGGGTAGTGTGGGATGTGAGGGCTAGGACTGAACAGTCTAATGGCAGCTCATTATCCCTTAGGGTTCTGTAGCATGAGTTATGTTTTTTCACTTTATGGAATAACTTTATTGTTATGTGAGTTATTACCTCTCTCTGTCTCCCTCACACACACCCTCAATCAGAAATAATAGACAAGCCAAAGGAGGAGGGTGAACTCCCACAAGCCCATCCACCTGTGTGAACATCCTTCCGAATCTCACATTTTAAAACTACAGTCTCTCTTTTGTCCTCACTTATGAGAGCATTGCATTTTGCAGATGAGGAAACTAAGGCACAGAGGTTCAGTCCCTTGTCCAAAGTCACTTAGCTAGTAATTGGCAGAGCCAGGATAAGAATTACTTTCCTGACTCCAGTCCAGGGGTCTGTCCACTAAGCCACCTCATGAGGACCATGTTAAGCTTCCACTACTCCAAACCATGGACTTTTCCTGCTCTCTGGCCAGCTAATATGTATCGATTCCTGGCTACTCAGAATCTTCTCGTCACTAACCAAGGACAAAAGGGCTTCCAATACCTACCCCATCCCCTACCCCCTGTTACCTTGAAGCACAAGAGAGTTTATCCCTGGCTCCCCTTGCCCCCCCCCAACCCTTGGTTTCTATCCTGACAGTCTGCAATGCTGGGGCTGGGCTGGGCCACCCAGGATGAGAAATGCTGCCCAGAGAAGGGTGCAGAATGAATCTTCAGCAGACGCAAGAGGGGAGGGAGAGAAGCCATGGACCCCAGCCTAGGCTGTCGCTGAGACCTGACAAGTTCTGCGTTGGGTCATCTCCTGCAAGAGAGGAAGTGGCAGGGTCCTGAGAACCCAGAGCTCCTCCCAAGATAACCCAGCCCAGCTTGGCCTTGAACCTGACCCGTGGAACTGCCCCAATCCAAACTCTTGTCAGAGCTTACAAGGTGCTGGCGAGCAGGGAGGATGAAAGGGTTGGGGGAGGGTCTTCTAACGTAAGGCATCCTGTCTTCCTGTGAGCTGGTGACAATATTCTTCCTCCCTGGTCTCCTTTCCTGTCCGCTTTACACACGACAGTGAGCATGAAGTTCAGCTCTGGTCATTGAGAGAAAAGCAAACAGTTACTTACAATCCCATGGCAGAGGCATGCACGGAGTGTGGTGGATGCTGGAGGAGAGAATCACTTATTCCGTCCTGCCAGAGGCCCAGGAGAGGGTCAAAGGAGACTGTACAAAGAACGTGACATTTCAAAGGGGCCTGGAAGGGCAGTTTTCCAGGTCGAGGTGAATGTTCCATGCAGACAGAGGGACCCGGAGAACAAAGGCAAAGGGCATCAAAGCTCATGGTGTGTTGAGGGGATGTTGAGTGGCTCGATGGACCTGGAGCAGTGAGGCAGGAGTGGTGGCAGCTGGAGTGAGGAGTGAGGCAGGAAGCACAGTGGGGCTGTGTGCGGCAGCTGGAGACAGGTGGAGATGGGCCAGAAAGGAAGGCTGTGGCCAGCTTGGGAATGGGCCTGGATACTCCAGAGGCATCTGGGTCTGTTCCGAGGGCCAAGGTGATGCTAAGTGGGAAGGTGACAATAATCTGATTTTTAGTTAAGAAAATTACCATCAGCCGTGTGAAGGCTGAATGGCAAGTGGACAAGACCGGAGGGCAGGGGAAGCCGCTAGGAGGCTGTAAACGGTCCGAGCGAGAAATGATGGGGCACTCCACGAGGGCGGGGGCCTTGGGACTGGGGAAGCGGAAATGGATCTGAAAGCCATTGAGAGGCAGCCCTGGTTGGCTCTGTAATGTATGGAATGTGGGAGGTGAGAAGTAGGAGTCGCTAAGGATATCTAGCTCCATAATGTTAATGGACTGCTCGAAAGCCCTGTATGGCTCCTACCTGCCAACCCCAGAGAGAGTAAAGCTACGGTCTGCTGTCCTAGTTCAGCATCTGGCCACACTCGTCGTCCCTCATGACTGTCTTCCACACGTTCCAGCTAAACCATCCCACTGCTTATTCCTCAGACAGGGCCTGGGATTTCCGACTCCGGGCCAAGTACTGCCCCAGCTACAAAGGCTACTTACTCTCTAAAGCTCCTCTCAAGTGTCGCATATGTCATATGTCATAACGGTGGTAAGTGCTTCCTCTGTACAAAGCACTGATCTACCTACTTTCCGCATGTTATCTCTTGTTTGATTTTCATGACAATGGTTCACCCATATTACCCATGAGGTCGGTGAAGCTTCTAGAGCCTAAGAGCCTTGCTCCAGGTGACAGTCGTAAGAGGCAAATCCTCTGCTGTAAATCACCGCATGCCATTCTTTCTGTCCAACTGACTTGCTCGTTTCTTTCTCTATCACTTTTCCTCTCTACGTCAGCCCCCTCCCACCCCACCTTGTGGCCCCCATGCCCTTCGTGCAGGCCTTCTGTAGGGCATTGAATGCTTTCCTTCTCGCAGCCTGAGATAGCTGAGTGCTCTCCCCAGACTCGTTCAGAGTCAGTGCTTGATCTTTCTTGGGCGTGGGGCATCACTCAGGAGAGGCTGGAGCGCTGAGGGAGTGAACAGGCAGCCATGGGTGATGTGGGACGAGGCCTGGGCCTACTCCCAGGGCCCCATGCTGTCCTGGAGCTTGTCTTCTCCCCACCCTGCCCACCCCCTCTCCAGGCCCCTCAATCCCCTTCCCCAATGAAATGGCAAGGTTTGCTTAGTCAACATTAGAGAGCACAGCCCCCACACTGTGTTGTGATTTTTCAGATGTGTCTCCCCTATTAAGTCTGAACTCGTGTGGGCTAAGAATGGATTTTATTATTACCAGAAAAATAGCTACTATTTCTTTCTTTTTTTTTTTTATTTCTAATAATATCTTTCTACCAATCTGCCAGACACGGTGTTCTACCCTTTATAGACTTTTTAAAACCTTCATCCTTATAAAAAGCCTACAAGGTAGAGATTTTTAAGCCTTGTTTTGCAAATAAGGAAACTGAGGTTCAGAGAGACTATATACCTTGCCCAAAGTCAGCTAGAAACTAGTAGAGGCAGCAAGTCCAAGTCCAAAGTCCATGGATTCCCATGCTCTCCTGACACCTCACAAGGTTTGGCTCCAGCAATATGATTAGGTTTTGTTGAATCGAGTGGTTGAAAGTGAGTCACGCTGGAGAACATCATGTGTGACCCACAACTGAGTAGGTAGAATGGAGGAAGGGAGGAGCTGAAAAAAAGCCTCCTGAGGGATACTCCTCAGAGGCCACAGGGGTGGGTGTCAGGGTCAAGGCCTGTTTGTCTTCTGACTCTGTGGGCTGGTTTCCAGGTCCGCTTTGTGAACAGCACATGGGTGTTCGGGAAAGGCATGTGCCATGTCAGCCGCTTTGCCCAGTACTGCTCCCTGCACGTCTCAGCACTGACGCTGACGGCCATTGCTGTTGATCGCCACCAGGTGAGGGCACCTACCCCCAACACCCTGTCCTTCCCCCTCAGGCTCTGCTTCTCAGGGAACTGCAGAGTCCCTCACGACGCTGTTTAGCACATTTTCCAATAAGTATATTTGTCTTCTTATTGGCCAGTAAGAGCACTTAGATGAGGCATTTTAAAACATGTGCTAAGTGCTACAAAAAGTCATTATTCCCAGTTTGTTCCAACAAAGGCTCATTGCTTCCATTTTGTGTCTCAGAAGTTAATGAGCTTGCAAACCTGAAAATCGCAGATGAAAGGAGATTGGCAAATCATTGCAGGGAAGAGACAAGGGAGATAGATACTCCCTGGTCCCAGCTGTTGAAGAGGAGGACAAGCTCGGGTGTCCAGGCGGCAGGAGCAGGCCTCAGGGTAGGGCAGGAAGGCCCTGCTCACTGTCCTGCCCCATCAGACGCACATGGGTGGATATGGTAAAGGAAACCAATGAGGGCCTGGGCGTGCCTATCCTGGAAGAGGATGGCTCCGTGGCAAAAACCTCGCAGGTGCTAACACAATAAATCCATGTTGCAGCCTTAGGTCTGTGCTGAATCGAGGAATGGATGCATAGCTTTCCCAAGATCACCTGCCTAGTGAATGATGCAGCTAGGATTAGCATTGAGGTCTGTCTGGCTTCAAGCCTCTGCTCTGATCACTAGCCCGCCCTTCTCTGAGAAGGCTCAGGGGCACCTACAAGGCCAGCATCACCAGCAGGACAAAGAGAGGGTAGGATTTGTTCTCAGTAGCTCCAAGAGGTGCAAACAAAGACCAAGGGAGAGAGGCTTCAAAGATGCAGATTCAAAGACACAGCTCAGTATGAGAACGAATTTTCTAACAGAACAAAGCTGCCTGGGGAGGTAATGAGTTTCATTTCACTGGCCGTTTTTAAGCAGGGGCTGGATGACACTTGATAGGGGTGTTTTAGAGGACATTCATCATCTGGTAGGGATCTGGGCTTGGCAAACTATGAGATTTCTTTGGCCCTGGAATTCCATCATTTTGGCATTTATATTGCAGATGCTTTGGGGAAAGTCTGAAAAGGCTGCATACAAATATTTTTCTGCCTTTTCTTAACCTTCTCCCCTCATTCAACAAAAGGGACTCTGGATCACCTTTACCTGGCCTGTGCTTACACCCATTTAACATAGCTAAGGGACAGTTGACCCTTGGGCCAAAGACGGGTGGATCTGAGGAACAAGGGGATAAGTCTTGCCCACATTGACTACATTGCTGTGACATAAAGCCAAGAAATAGGGCCCTGTCCCAAAGCCATTGAAATCTTCGAGTGATGTCCAGGCCTCGGACCCAGGCTCTCACTTCCTTCAGCAATCCGAACAAGGAGGGAGCATGAGGGGCAGAGATGGCAAAACCCAGAAGGGGGATATGCTGAGGAGCTTCTAAAGCCTAGTCATTTCCTCCCATAAAACCTAGAAAAAAGCGAGAAAAATTTGGGGGGACGCAGCCAGAGTGTTCACTGTATCCTTGGATGACATCTTTGGCGGTGGTAGCTCTTCATGACCTCTCCCCCTGACCTTGGAGTCGCCCGTCTCAGGATGCCTTTTTCAAGAAATAATGCTCATACTCTTAAAATGAGGATGCCTTGAAATTCCCAAGTCTTGACTTAAACCTATCAGGAGAATGGACTGTCATACTGTAGAAATTCCAAGATGCCTTTCAGCCCAAAACCTACAACCCAGCTTTACTATAGGCATGGGAAAACCGGACCCCACTGCAATTTTAGCAATAAATGCAATAGTTTAAATAAACAAATCAGGGGCGCCTGGGTGGCTCAGTCGTTAAGCGTCTGCCTTTGGCTCAGGGCGTGATCCTGGCGTTCTGGGATCAAGCCCCATGTCAGGTTCCTCTGCTGGGAGCCTGCTTCTTCCTCTCCCACTCCCTCTGCTTGTGCTCCCTCTCTTGCTGGCTGTCTCTCTCTGTCTGTTGAATAAATAAATAAAATCTTTAAAAAAAAATAAACAAATCAAAGAATTTTATCACCACTGTTGTGAATCCCTAAATAAATGTCAGTGCAACTTCCCATGACAGGTGGGGAGAGCCTCCTCTCCATGTTTGTCACCTCAGACCCTCTCAGAGCCCTCCATAACCTAAGGGGCCCAGAATTGTGGGGGGCAGGTCGTGATCAGATCCCAAGGTGAGCTGACCATGGCTTTTTCCTCTGCTGGCCTTGTGGCTGTCACGCAAGCGGACCTCCTACTCCAACCCTGCCCCGTCCCCTCGCTGCACCCTGGTTCTGCCACATATGCATGACAGGAGACCTCTGAGTCCAGCCCACACCCTGGAGGGGAGCTGTGGGGCCCAGGGGCTTCATCCCGAGAGAAGGGGTACCTCTTGATAAATAGGACTTACCGGCCTTACTGCGATGCCACACGGGATTCCATCTGCTTCAGAACTCCTTCACGGCGATGCTCACTTTGCTTGTTCCCCAGGTCATCATGCATCCATTAAAACCCCGGATCTCCATCACAAAAGGTGTCATCTATATCACAGTCATCTGGACCATGGCTACGTTTTTTTCACTCCCACACGCTATCTGCCAGAAGTTATTTACCTTCAAGTACAGGTGAGTTACAAACTGAGGGCTTCAGAGGGGAGGGGGGTGGGGGATTGGGACAGACCAGTGATGGGTAGTAAGGAGGGCACATATTGCATGGAGCACTGGGTGTTATACGCAAACAATGAATCATGGAACTTTACATCAAAAGCTAGGGATGTACTGTATGGTGACTAACATAACATAATAAAAATTATTATTAAAAAAGAACATTATATTGGGGCGCCTGGGTGGCACAGCGGTTAAGCGTCTGCCTTCGGCTCAGGGCGTGATCCCGGCGTTATGGGATCGAGCCCCACATCAGGCTCTTTCACTATGAGCCTGCTTCTTCCTCTCCCACTCCCCCTGCTTGTGTTCCCTCTCTCGCTGGCTGTTCCTATCTCTGTCAAATAAATAAATAAAATCTTAAAAAAAAAAAAGTTATGAGNCCCTGCTTAGCCCGGGCCTATCTGCCACATTCCTTCCGCTCTTTCTCCTCTTTTCCTCTCAACAACTTTAGCTCCCTCCTTGTTCTCCACCCAGTTTATCTGCAAGGTCAAGGCAGTAGTGAACAACTTCTTTCCCTGGGGAAGTGTACACACACAGACTGAGATTCAAGGTCACGCGGGCCTTGTCTAAAGTGGCGATGTTTGAATTCCCTCTCCTGACCTGTGGACGAAACATGCCCGTGTCCGTGTGTCCATGTCTCCTACGCCCCGTTCTGGCTTCCGTGTCATATGCTCTCACAGAACGAGAATTTCTTTCAAAGCACTTCATTTTTTTTTTTTTGACTTAAACACTTGTGTGTGCTACTAGTTCGCTGAAGATGCCGTCCCCGGCTGGACTGTAAGGCTGGGGAGAGCTGGCGCCATGTCTGATTTTGCTCCCCTCCTGTTCCCTGGTACCTAACTTACTGTCTCCACATAACAAGCCCTCAGCACATCCTTACTTACTGAATAAATGAATGGATGAATGAATGAGCTTCATTCATGATTTTCATCAGTTCCATGGGTGTTTTCAATGAGGTTCCTTAGAAACAGACCCTGAGATACAGGTCATGCTTTGTGATTTTAAGGAAGTGCTCACAGGGGTCATGGCTGAGGGGGTGGGGACGTAGGATAGCAAGTGGAGGGAGATGAAGGGAAGGGGGAATTTGGGGGTTGGAGGGATGGCTTGGGTAGCTACAGCCAGCTGCACAGGGCGCTCTAGAACAAAGGTAACAGCGTGTTCGGCCTTGAGGCAAGGCAGCGGGGCTTTCCTATTCCAGGCTTCTCTGGGGAAAATGGAAACTCCCAGCCCCTTCTGGCTCTTATTCTGGCTCTTAGGGGATCTGTAGGAAATGATTTCAGTGGCCCCTGAAGCTCGGCACCTACAAGATCACAGGGTTGGCCGGGAGCTAGCGGCCTGGCGCTCCAGACCAGTAAAGGGGATCTGCGGGGATGGAGGGTACACTGCTGGTGTGGTAGCCATGTGCTGCTCCTCCTGAGGGGTGCAGTTAAAAACACACATTTCTGTGACACAGGCAGGGGCAAGAGAGTAAGCCCTGAAGGCTCGTTCAGCCACAGTTGACCCTTGAACAACACTCGTTTGAACGGTGTGGGTTGACTTCTATGTGGATTTTTGCAATTGATGCAGCCCAGCTCTGTAAATGTATTTCCTCTTCCTTCTGCTTTTAATAACATTTTCTTTTTCTTACTTTATTGGAAGAATACAGTATATAATACGTATACAAAATATGTGTTAATCAACTTTATGTTTTCAATATGGCTTCCGGTCAATAGTTGGCTATTGGTAGTTTAATTTGGGGGGAGTCGAAAGTCATACATGGGTTTTCAACTGTGCAGGGGTCGGTACCCCTAACCTCTATGTTGCCCAAGGGTCAACTGTAATTTATAAAGGCTCCCTCCCCAAATTCTATGATACTGAAATGAATCACATACCCAAATCCCCTATCACTCAGACTCCCATCTGCCCATACACATGGGGAGCTGGGCTTTTGTGTTTTTTTCCTGCAAACAAAAGCAAAGAGAATTCTCTCTCTTTTAGTAGTGATGGCCACCAGCACATACGACAAGAGCAACAAACCACATGGTGTGAGGAGAAAGCAGCCATTTTGAGTTGCTGTTTAGACGTTTTGCAATATGACAACCCTGTTCATACCCATAGTCTGGACATTTAGATTAGGACACGGGGTTAGGATTCCCACCACAAGTCCCTGCCTTGTTTTTCCCGGGTCACCTTCTAAAATGACCACTCAGAGTCGAGGCTGTGAAAAATGAGTGACCGCCGCCCCAACCATCTTCCGCGCATAGGTGCTTGCAACCCTGCCCTCTATCTCCTGCTTGCTCCTGACCCCGGGACAGAGCACTGCCCTTTCCCCAGCTCCCTGTGCCTCCATTCTGGGATTTGTAAGTAATAAATCTTTAGAGTTTGCTTCCTTTGTGTGAATGTATTGAAACTGCCCCTTCCATCAAAATGGCCCTAGCGTTTTCACTTCGCCAAAGTGGGAGGTTGGATGCCAAGGGAGGTACTTGCCAATCCTGCATGGGTGGCTCGTGCCTCCTCAATCAGCAGGTCATAATTTGCAGAGTCTTAATACTCTTAACACTCTTAACCCTGCTCTGGGGGTTCCTCAAAGAGGACCAGGTGCATTTCATAAAAAATAGATACTTGTTATATGAATGGCTGAAGGTATGTTAGTTCAGGCTTTGCCACTCACGTTCTTAAGACCCATCATGTCTTTGCCCCACTCCTTAATTCCCCTCTGGAATGAAAGTAGGTAGTAAAATGAGGAATTCCAAGATTTCCTGAGTACATTGTACTCTCAGGTTGAGTTAGTTCTAAGACTAGGAATACCACTGTTGCATTCATTCATTGAACAAATATTTACTGGGTCTGTGTTATAGGTCAAGAATAATATAAGGTTAAGAGGACACAGAGAGAGCAGGTGTTTTCCTTATCTTTACAGAACTTCCAGCCTAGTCAGAGAGCCAGAAATGTATCAAATAATTACACTATAGCAAAAGCACTCAAAGAGATGTGCCAGGAACCAATGGGGAGAAAGGGCAGTGGTTCTTGGGATGAGGCCTTTCCACGCTAATGGCAAACCCTCCTCTTTCTTTCTCTCTCCCTGCCTCTTTCTGTTTCTCTGTCTCTGTCTCTCCCTCTCTCCCCTGCCACCAGTGAGGACATTGTCCGCTCCCTATGCCTGCCAGACTTCCCTGAGCCAGCTGACCTCTTCTGGAAGTACCTGGACTTGGCCACCTTCATCCTGCTTTACATCCTACCCCTCCTCATCATCTCCGTGGCCTATGCCCGAGTGGCCAAGAAGCTGTGGTTGTGCAACACAATTGGGGATGTGACCACAGAGCAGTACCTGGCCCTACGGCGTAAGAAGAAGAAGACCATCAAGATGCTGATGCTGGTGGTGGTCCTCTTTGCCCTCTGCTGGTTCCCTCTCAACTGCTATGTCCTCCTCCTGTCCAGCAAGGTCATCCACACCAACAATGCCCTCTATTTCGCCTTCCACTGGTTTGCCATGAGCAGCACTTGCTACAACCCGTTTATCTACTGCTGGCTCAATGAGAACTTCAGGGTTGAGCTGAAGGCATTACTGAGCATGTGCCAAAGGCTGCCCAAGCCCCAGGAGGAAAGGCCGCCCTCCCCAGTCCCTTCCTTCAGGGTGGCTTGGACAGAGAGCGGTGGCCGGAGGGCTCCACTAGCCAACAACCTCTTGCCCTCCTCCCAACTCCAGTCTGGGAAGACAGACCTGTCTTCTGTGGAGCCCATTGTGGCAATGAGTTAGAGGGTAGTGGGAAGAGGCAGGGGGAGGGCTCTGTCTCCAGCTGAGGTTGTAAAAGGGCCTGAGGACAGAGCCTGGAAAAAACCCTGTCCTCTCACACAATGACCTTCACAGTGCCGGAAACAAGGTCCTATAGAAGCCATAGGACCCTTGATTGCCTAGGAAACACTGTCTAGCCTCCTACCCCGTTTGATGTGAAAACTAAAAGACAACTACCAATTAGACAAGTGTTTATGAATTCCTGTCTAAGAAATGCTGTGAGGCGTATCACCGTCGTTCCCTGAGCCAGCGAACCCAGGACAGCTTCAGCCCACACAAGGGCTGACTCAGCCAGCTGCCTAACAACCTTCCCTGCCACCGAATGTTCGTAAAGGACAGCTGAGTCATACTTTGGGTGTGGCTGACCCCAATGCACAGAACTGTACTTGAACAAGGTTCATTGGCCAGTGAAAGGTGAGGGAGCCACCGCTGACATGGAAGGTTTATTTTGCCTCACCTTCTGAAGACCTGTGCGAGGATGAATCACAATGGTGTGGCATCTGGCTGGATAGATGACAAGAAAGAACCAATTCGGTCCCTTAAAATAAAGAGGAATTACTGAGTTCTCTTAAAGAAGAATTATTATTAAAACTTGGGAAAATTAGGAAAGCACAAAGAAGAAAACAAAAATCACCCCCTTCTGCCACCAACGGTGATGAATTTCGTTAATATGCTGTGGATTTATTTGCAACTTCTTCCTTTGCGTGCGTGTGTGTGCACACTCTTCCTTGCATTCTGAATTAGTTTTCCATGTAGAGATAAGCAAGAAACAGGGCATAACAGAGAACTTCTGAGCCCCTCTCCCAGGAGTGATGTCCACCGGAAGAATTGGAAGAAGAGGTGGGAGAGGAACCCAAGGAGAAGGCTGTCATGGAGCCAACAGACTGCCCTCATCTTGTAGCCAGTGGCGGGAAAGGCCTGGATGAAGTACCTCTTCTCGGATGGCGGCCATCATGATGAGCCGGGGAACAAAACTCATCTCGGAGGCATAATTCCTTCTTTCCTGCACTCACATGGAACAAGAGGTGGTAAAACATTGCCCTGCCTTTACAGGAGATGATGGGGCAGGCTCTCCAACATGCCGGAAATAATTGCACTTAGACACTTCAAATCCTCCCAAGCTGTCTAGACAGGCCACTTCTCTGTGTTGTCTGAATAAAAAGGCTTCTTCACGCCAGTTCCCCAAAGACGACTCACTTGTCAACATCACCCTGGCGGCTCACATGTCCTTCAGAAACCTATGACACCATGATAGTCCTTAAGGACTCAACATGCCAGAGAAATCTCATTCCAGAGACTGAGTGTTTTCATCACCTTCCGTCTGGTCCTGAGTGACTCACTGTCACCCAGGAGACACAGGCAGAATAGAACTAAATTCACCCACCCTAAATAATTGCCATTCGCACACTGGTTTTAGGTTTCTTTCTAGCACCAGATAGATCTTGAAAGCAAACATGGATATGGAGCTGAGTGGGAAACTGAGGTCTGGGGAGAAGAGCTTTGTCCAAGGTTCACTTAGGTCTCTTGACTGCTCATTGAAACAACTTGGTCATATCATCTGCTTCCTATAATGAACCATGGGGGTTCATTATCCTACTCTCTCTATTTATGAGAATGTTTGAAATGTTTGACTTTCATGGGACAGAGAGGCTTCTAAGCCATATGGATCCCAAGATGGATTTTTCAGGTCAAATGCTTTCAGGCCTGTGCCTACTGTCTCTGTGATGTCAAGAAGTAGCTAATGGTTTCATCTTAATGCTGCCATGGAAATTCTTTGAACCAGAAAGAAAAGCAGCAAGACTACAGATAATTTGTCCTGCTCTGGACTCATGGGGAAAGCGTCACTTTTCCTCATTGCTGAGGGCATCTAGAAATGCTGCCAAGTCAGAGGAGGCCCTTCTCTGCAGGGGAAGACCCACAGATGGCCCATTAGGTCTGGGTCTCCCACAGTACCTTGTCTTCCCCATTCCCCTTGTTCTCTGTGTGCCTCAGAGCAAAAGGCAATTTGTATTTGTAAATGTAAAATTTGTTGAACTTGAGTCTTTCCGATGTGTCATAATGAATGCTTTACTGTAAATGCTCCAGTCTCAATAAAATATATTTTGGATGCATGGGCTATGCTTCTTGGACTTCTGATTAAACCACAATTGGTAGCCTTTAAAATGGGGGTCCATGTGGATCACAAAGAGAGCATGAAGACCAACTGCCCACACCGCTGCGTGTTACAACTGAGGAAGCACAAACATGCTTTGGCTAGGGTAAATAGCCAGCTGGAAATCTCTGATCTCAGTCTAGGGCTTCTTCCATTGAGCTGGCTGCCATGTCCCCTCTTTGGTGATTATGAATCTGTGCTGAGGACCCAGGACTCCACCCATTACCCCTTGGTGATTCGGGAGGAGGCGGAGCTGTCCCTGGAGCTTTGGGATTCGTTCTGCCACTCACAGTGTGCAATGGATGCCACATTCCTGTGTTGACCAGGATTTCTGCCCCCTTGGGCCTGGGGTCCCCTTGTCCTACCAGGTAAGCTGGGTAGGGGCCTTCGTGGTATACATAATTACTCCGATGCCACCCAGAGCCCAGGAAATCAGCATCACATAATTTCACGGAAGGTTGTATATAGGGGTAATTTACTGCGTCTAGGAGAAGACTTGAAAGAAAAATGAAAAGGAGAAGGGAAGTAAGATTTGCTGACACCTAATATGAGAGATACTATGCTAAATGGTTCTCAGCTCATGATCTCATTCACCCTCACAGCAATCCTCTAGGGTGGGTATTATCATTTCTATATTGCGGTTGAGGAGACAGGCTCAGCTATAGATCACACAGCAAAATTGGGAAAATGCTACGTTCTGGGAAATTAGATTTTGAGAAAGCATGTAGAAAAAGAATTTTGATTTGTTTTTAATTCAACATTCTACAAATTTCCTTGATTGTGAGACACTTTTGGGGTAAAACCTGTTAGCCATCCTAAAAATAAGTGCTTGAGTTACATGTTTTGGAAATGCTTGACTAGGCAGACCCCGAGGCCCTCACAGCTCCATGGCCAATGAGTTCATGGTTCTAGTACAGGCAGGATCTCATGCTGCCTTGAGAACCCAATTCTAGTTAGAAATATCTTCCAAACAGACCGTAAGTGACTTCCAGATTGCTGGTGCCCTGCTTGACTGACCATGGTAGGTTGCCAAGGCAAACAGTTGTCTTTTAGCCTCAGGGTCCTCAGATGGTACAGGCAGAACTCAGCTAAAACCCTCACTGCTCCAAACTGGTATGATGTGCATGCCTCCAGGGCCTCTGTGCTGCTGTCCAAGGTACAGGCTCTAGGATAACAGGAGGCATACTAGAGTGTCTGGGGCTAGGGGCAAATCTGGAAGATGTCAGGGGAACATCTACTGGGAAAACAATCGTCTTAGAGTTTTGCCTGTAGGTGGTAAAAGATGCTCATAGTGCTGAGATCAGGTCATTAGCATCTTGCTTTGGCATCTCTGTGTACCTGCCCCCGCCATTCTCTCTCATTTCAAGGAGTAGCTAAAGAGGGAACCAATAAGGTACGTGCAATGCTGGATGGCACTTAGAGAATATTCTAATGGTATTTAATGTGAGAAAGCCCTGGAGTTCACTCTCCTTTCTGAGTCTTTGTAGCCTCTCTTGCTGAGAATAAGCTATTTGCTGCTTTATGGGTACAAAGAGGTTGATGTTAATAGCTTCTTCTCTCCTCCTGTTTCTAGTCTAGCAGGAACCTTATCCTCAGACTCATCATGAATTTAAAGTGCTCAGATTAAACGTGAAAGAAGGCAAAGGAATCATGAATACAGAATTTAGGATATTGGTTACTTGAGAGGAGGAGAAGTGGCATGGGTTGACATGTTGGGTGATGGGGTTATAAGTAATTGTCAAGGTTCTAGCCTTTGTTTGGAGCAACATTAAGAGTGAGCCATAAACCAAGGATTATGATTAATTCAGTTCTGTGCCTCTGTAATCTATAAACAAACAAGCAAGCAGTAAACCAATAAAAATGGAGACCTGGAGGTCCAAGCCTTTATTTTTCTTCCCTGTATCCTTCCAATCAAGTTACCTCTATGTCTGTATTATTAAAACACGCAAATAGAGTTCACTTCCAAGACAAGTAGGGTATGACAATTATATTTCCTTTTTACAAACAACCTTGCTCTTCTGCAGTTAAAACTTCCTCTTTGTTTCTGGCTTACTTTTCGATGTCACTATCACTAATTCCTTCCTAATTTTTCAGAAGAGTTAAAACCCCCTTTGTGACCTGACCATGCACATGGAGTGTCTGCCAACCCCTCTCCTCCATACCTTCTGGGCTGTCAGCTGCTCCTCCCGGGACTAGCAGATCTTCCCGGGACTAGCAGATCTTCCCGGGACTAGCAGATCTTTCTGTCTGTAGAACACCTGCTTTCCCAGGATCCCCCTTCACCTCTACCCAGTGGCTAGGTCTTGCAGTTTCCTAGATCCCTGTCTTCCTCTTTTTTTTTTTTTTAACTTTACGCCTTTATTTTGAAAGACCACATTCTCTAGCAGTTGCCCAAGAAAAGGTACATAGAAACTAACTGAATTTTGAAGACATTTCTATTAGTTTTCTATTGCTGCCTTAACAAATGACCACAGTCTTAGTGGCTTAAACAACACAAATTTATTATCTTACACTGATGTAGGTAGGTCAGAATCTGACACAGGTCTCATGGGGTTAAAATTAAGGTGTCTTCAGGGCTGCATTCTTTTCTGTAGGCTCTGGGTTGGATCCATTTCCATGTCTTGTCCAGCCTCTAGAGACCACCCACATTCCTTGGATCATGGACCACTTCTTCCATGTTAAAAGCCAGTAACATGACATCTCTCTGACCTTCTAAAGTCACATTTCCTTCTCTCTTCTTCTGCTCATTCCCTCCACTTTTCAAAGGTGATTACAAGGATGTAATTTGTAAACCTTTGTTATTACATCACATCCACCTGAATAATCCAGGATAATCTTCCTATTTTAAAATCAGTGACTAGCAACCATAATTCCATCTGCAACCTTATCTCTCCTTTGCCTGAGCATATTCCTAGGTTCTGGGAATCAGGATGTGGGGGGCCATTTTTCTGCCTACCAGCATTGCTCACCTACTTTCCAGCGCTTCTGCTGAGAAATTGGATACTTTTCTGATTCCTAGTCCTATGTATGTGACCTGATGATCTATTTTAGGCAGAGACCAAGCAGGTGAGTTGAATGGCTGTAATAAGGATCGTTGCCTCTGCCCCTATGAAGTATTTAATATTGGCACCAACCTCTGTGATTCCTTCAGGGAGATGACATTGCTTTTGGCTTATATTTTCACTGGGGAGAGGAGCTTCGGGGGCTTCCATTTGATACTACTGTAACTGACCACATGTGTAGATTCTGTCGGTTGCTAGGTATTCCAACTCTACACTTTGGAACTCAGGAATTAGCCACAGGATCGACCCACAGACCCCATATGAGTGTGACACAAGCCAAAATTCCATTTATCACTTGACCTCTACAAGTTCTCACTTTCACCTATGGACCACAGTGGCTTTTTTCATCTCTAAGAGTTGGTGTGAATGAAAAGCCAGTCCAGTTATCCCCAGATTGGTCATTCCATAAGCCCCTTTGGAGAAGCTGATTGGGAGAACTATAGCACTTACAGTGATACTGTCATAGTCTTTTCTTTATTCAAGGGATCCATGATCTGTAAACTAACTTGGGTATGGAAATTAAATGAGGGGCTCTGGATTTCAAATGTGGTAGCTAAAGTTAGGTCTCCATTTGCCAGACCTACACATGTTTTTTGTTTTATTTTGTTATACAAATCAAGTAGTACCTTAGTAGAATGTCCTTCTGTTTATTCAAGGTCCCTCTGATAATGTAGTCACTGTGAAGTCCCTGTGGACCAAATCATTGCTTACTGAGCTGACCCTGCTGGTTCTCATAGTAACCATACTCTCTGTGTCGCTAGAGGTGAGTACTACTACTTGGCTTCTGCCACCCCAGAATCCAGTCCCATCAACCTCACTCACATTAGGAAGTCCATTTCAAAGACAGCATCCTCATAATCATTTCTGATGCATGGCAAAGATCCACTCTAGCACCTCTACATATATCTGCATTTCTCTCACTAGTATGTTTCTCTGTGACTTGGAAAGGTCTGGCCCCTCTCAGAGGACATATTTAAGGGTAAATGCATGGGCCATACCTAATAAATCCACCGCACTATTCCTATTTCTCAAAGTCTTTGCATTACTTCTCCTAACTTGTAAAGGAATTTATGACATCTCAAGCTTGTTTGGCATAGACCAGTACTGAGCCCAGAGACAATAGAAACCTAGCAGATCATTAAATTAATTGTAAAATTATTATTGCTTATTAAATTAGTTAAAACCATTCTCAAGACCCTAAATAGCCAAAATAATCTTGAAAAAAGAAGAACAAGGGGAGGTTTCACACTTCCTGATTTCAAAACTTATTATAAATCTATGGTGATCAAAACCATGTGATACTGGCAAAAAGACAGCCATAAAGACCAATGGAATAGAACAGAAAGGCCAGAAATAGACCCTCACATATATGGTCAAATGATTTTCAACCAGGGTGCAAAGACCAATGGGGGAAAGGAGTCTTTTTAATAAATGATGTTAGGTAAATTGGATATCCATATGCAAAAGAATGAAGTTGAACCCTTACCGCATACTTTATACAAAAATCAATGCAAAATGGATCAAAGACCTAAATGTAAGAGCTAAAACAATAAAACTCTTAAAAAAAGATAGGGAAAAAATCTTCATGACATTGGATTTGGCAGTAATTTCTTGGATAGGACACCAATCGCACAGGCAATAAAAGTAAAAGATAAATCTGACTACATCAAGATTTAAAACTTCAGTGCATCAAAGGAAATAATCAACAGAGTAAAAAGGCAACCTATGCAATGGGAGAAAATAATTGCAAATCAAATATT
>NC_048225.1:36488929-36517906 GCF_002007445.2 Ailuropoda melanoleuca
ATTACTTTAAAAAAAGGTTAAGATGGTAAGTATCTGTATTTATAAGTATTATAAATATTTTAGAATATCATTATACATATAAATATTATATGTATTTTAACCACAATTTTTAAAATTTCTTTTCTTTTTTTTAAGGATTTATTTACTATTTGACAGGGAGAGAGAGAGCACAAGTAGGGGAAGCAGCAGGCAGAGGGAGAAGTAGGCTCCCCACTGAGCAGGGAGCCCTATGTGGGGCTCAATCCCAGAACCCTGGGATTGTGACCTGAGCTGAAAGCAGATGCTTAACTGACTGAGCCACCCATGCCCCTTAATCACAATTTTTAAAAAAAGAATGTAAATTGCATATCAAAAACAAATAGCTATTCCCAGCAGCCCAAACTTAACCCGCTGACTCCAGAATCTCTGGTGTATTTTCCCAATTTGATAAATTCAGCCTAATTTACATTTTTATTCTTTCCTCCCTGTTCTAGCACTCTGATCATCCATTCTAATGTATATTACCTCCATGTTTATATATTTCAATTATTTAAATNGGTATGTTACCTCCATGTTTATGTATTTCAATTATTTAAATCATACAGTTTGTTTAGTGTGTAATATCACCTCTGGGTTTGTTGTTGTAAATGGCCCCTTATGGCACCCTGGACCCTAGCATTAGCACTGGAACTTGAAGAGTTCATTTCATTTCAGGTGTTCTCTGATGAGGTTACTGTAGGTCTGTAATCAGGGTGGGCCGGCCTCATCGATGGAGAGGAGCAACTGCTTCTTCAGCAAGAAAGGCTCAATGAAGTGTGGGGGTATTGGAGTCATGTGAATACCCACAGATATTCCCATTCTGATTTTCAGGATGCCATACTTCCCCTATAAATGCCTTAACTCTCACATTAGAGACCAAACAAGGCTATGAATTGAAACTCTGTTGTAATTTGGCAGCCCACTGTGTCTGATTAACCACTATTATTAGCTACATTGATCCTGCAGTTCTGAGATACAGGAAAGTCTTTCAGGACAATGGTAGAATATCCCTCATTCTCTGATGTAAAATTTTCAGCGTATCATTTTCTTTTTAAAATTATTGTAATTAAACCCCCCCCAAAAACTATTATAACTTAGTTAGAAGCATCCATCCCAGATTAGAGCTCATATATATTTCTTTTTTTTAAAAGATTTTTAAAATTTATTTATTTATTTATTTAAGAGAGAGAGCATAAGCAGGGGGAGAAGCAGGGGTTGGGGCGGGAGAATCTGAAGCAGACTCCATGCTGAATGCAGAGCCTGACCTAAGGCTTGATCTCACGACCATGAGATCATGACCTGAGCCAAAACCAGGAGTTGGACACTTAACCAACTGAGCCACCCAGGTCCCCACAATTCATATATTTCTTATGTCCATGGTAGTGGTCAATTGCTGTGGCCACCAGAGCTTTGCTTTCAATATGCATTTCATTCCAACTGACCACGGTGGATCATTTGACTGCTCAGCCAAAACATATCAGAGAGAGAAGATTTTCAGGAACACTAGGGAACCTAGTTGGGATGTTTTAAAAGCAGAAGCACAGCAGCCAAGAGAAATGCTCCATTACTCCATGGGACAAGGCTAGAAGAAACCCACCGAGGCAACTGACAATCATTCACTACCCAGCGTTGTAGAATCTCTGCTACAGCTGCCACGAATCAACCAAACGCCTCAAGCTCGGTGTTCTGAGAAGAAATCATTGACCTTCACTCAGCCCACTGGTCTACCCAGGTCTCCTGAAGTCGCCTTTGCATAGCTCACTTCTGTGACTGTGTCTGCCAGAACCTGGGACACATAAGGATAGCTAGCTGCAAGTTATGGAATATGCAAAAATTTAAAGCATTCCAGGCATGGGATTTAAAGCATGGCAGGGCCCTTGGGAAGTCTCTGCAGAGCTGTTGAAAGAGTACAGGTCGTCAACCCAGACATAGTCACTTCAAAGGAAGGGTTACCTAGCTCTGTGCCTCAGAAATCCTGGATACATTTTTAGTCCTTATCCATCCAAAGCAATTTTATCAGTGAGAGGTGTGATTTTCTTTCTGGGGGATATTGGAACCTCTTCTTTTCCTTATCATACAAAGTTTTGCTGAAGCACTTTTCCCACCTAATTTTATGCTTTATTAAACTTCCCTACCTCTGTTGGGCCTGAAAGGCATTTGTTAGGCCATCACTTCTGGAATTCTCTTTCCTTTCTGTTGATTCAAGATATAGAAAACATTTCTTTTTATATCGAACTCTTCTCCTGCAACTGTGCTAAATCAATAATTCATTCTAGTAGACTTTTTTTTGTAGATTCTTTAGAATTGTCTATGTACACGATCATGTCATTTGCAAATAAAGACAGCTTTACTTCTTCTTTGTAATATACATGACTATTATATCATTTTCTTGTCTTCTTATACTAACTAGATTTTCTTCTACCATAGTGAATTAAAGTGTTGGGCATGGACCTTAGATGTTGTATTTTTCAGCTTTAAAATTTTTAATTGGTTCCAGATTAGGCTATTCTGAGTGTGTAGTGGTAACTCATTCTTGTTTGACTGCATTGCCCTGTTGACAAGGTGAAGCATCTTTTCATATGGTTATTTGCCACCTGTGTATCTTCTTTGGTGAGGTGTCTGTTAAGGTCTTTGGCCCATTTGTTGTTTCTTTTCTTATTATTATAGTTTAAGAGGCTTTTGTAACAGTTCTTTGCCAGATATGTCTTTTTCAAACATTTTCTCCCAGTCTGTGGCTTTCTTCTCATTCTCTTGACATTATCTTTCATAGAACAGAAATCATTTTAAATAATGCCCCATTTTATAACTTTTATCTTCAAAAGAAATTGACTGAACTTTTTATGCCACCATTACAGAGGTCCTGTCCTTCCCCTATTTGATTATTTCTTATAATTTTTATTTCTTTGCTGAGATTAACACTCTGTTCATTCACAATGAGTATATTTTCCTGTAAAATATTTGAGTAGTTCCAATAGTAGCTGTTTTAAATAAGTTTCTTGTCTGCTGAGCACAACTTCTAGGTCATCTCAGAATTGGTTTCTATTGCCTGATTTTTCTTTAGAGAATGGGTCATGTATTTCTGTTTCTTTGCATGTTTAGTGATTTTTTTTCTTGATTGACTGCATTATGAATATTACGATGGTATGTTGAACAGATTCTGGATTTTATGTTTCTCTGAAGAGTTTTGTTTCTTTTATTTTGGTCTAGCAGGCAGTAACCTTGATACCCCCTGTGGTGTCCAGCAGAAAAAAATCTCTTCTCAACCCCCTCAATGTCCACCTGCTGCTTAACAGCTGGGCTTTGCAGGGCTTCCCCAACACATGCATGGCTTAGTGATCTGCCAAGAATTTGGGCTCAGTTTACATTAGGATTTTGTGTTTCACTCCTTCTGCATCTCCTTCTTCTCCACAATTTCTACCCATAACTTTCTGGTCACGCTGTTAAGCCCTGAACTTTGTTTTGTGCTATCTCAAGGAGGAAGGTTCTTGCTTTCTGCCACCCTGAACTTCATGCATATTGAGGAATGTCTGTAGACAAAACCCTCTGACTCCCAAATCACACCAGTTGTCATTGTATATCGAGTGAGCTCTTCCCCATTTCTAACTGCTTTTTGTCCCTCTCCAATGCCTTTCTAAAGTTGCTTTAAAATACTTTCCAGATTTTTAGTTGGTAATACAAAAAGATTAATCCAACCTAGATTTTCTGTTATTACCACTCTGAATGAGTTTGTAAGGTCATTTTCCGCATAGGCTTTTCAAACCCCACGAGCAGTGTGATTTTGGCCCCACATCCAAGCATAGAGTTGGCTTAGATTTCCAATTTCTTGTGGGGAACTCTATTTTCAACCCTTGGCCCAGAATGAGTGGGAAGTTTCCATATCACTTCCTCTGGCTTCCATCTCCTAGTTCCACTTCCACCATTTAGTCTGAGAGCATAGCCACTCATAGGCTTCCAGCTTCAGGCAGGAAATTCCAGCCCCGACCCCAGTATAACCTTAGCATCTAAAATATGTAGTCAATCCTGATATTCTCATGGGCAGTTCTGATATCAACACCTTCTTACCAGTTTAGCTTTCAGTTTACTCCCTGTTTATAGAATTTGGATTTTTCCATTTCTTAGTCTTGAGCAACTTTGCTAGGTGTTTGTAGTAGGCAGAGAGCAACCTGCATCAGCCCAGGCACACATTTTGAACAGAAAGTTCAATCATTCACTTTGCATAAGAATTTCTTAAAGTATGTTTTAAAACCAGCTTCTATTTGTTATGCATTAACTACTTGAGAGATGCGATTTAATATGCAATTTAGTCCACTGAAGGTTAAAAACTTACTTAAGAGTCACCATAAACTGAACATGATGTGCCCATTTCAGACATTATGATAATTCTTAGGAAAATTGTAAATGAAAAGGTTCAGGAAAATTGTAAATGAAAAGGTTCAGGAAGTATTCAACAAATATTTATCGTTTCAGGCATTCTAAGTGCTAGCAAAACAGTAGTGAATTCTCACTGTAAACAGTGTTAGGAAGTGTTATCTCTATTTTGAAAGCAAGGAAACAGACACAGAAAATTGAGGCTGAAGTGATTTGTCTAATTTCACAACTGGTACGAAGTGTGTAGTGGGTGTCAGACCTAAATATTTCTAATTCCACTGGCCATGCTTTTGACCACTATTCTATGTGGTTGTGGTCTTGCCAAAAATTACCTAGTAGCCATGATGCAGGCCCAGAGTAGACAGTTCAAGGAGGCTGGCTTCAATACCTGGCTATGAGACCCTCAGAGGTGCTAAATGAATTTGGAACCTCCCTGAGCTACCCCAGGAAACATCACACCAAGTAGATTCTTGGCAGTCCTTGCTTAAAATTTGTGGCTTCAACGATCACACCCCAAGTTGTCCATGACATGTGGTAATTTACAAACTGAGGCATGATTTCTTTTCATCCTCCAAACCTTTCAAAATTTTAAAGTTTAAAAAATTTTTGAACATGAAAAAGAACAAAATAGAAACAAAAGTCTCTGACCATCTACCCATGGCCTCACACTTTAGAGGACGCTACTTTTAACCATTCTGGTAACAGATGTGTAGGTAAGGTTAATGCAATACCCATTTCTAAGCCCCTTCTTTCTTTCAGCTAAGGGTGACCATGTTACAGTTCTGGCCAAAAATGTAAGCTAGTCTGCTGGTGCAATCCCTTCTCCCTCACTTCCTAATCCTGTCTGGAATGAGGTCTTAATGGCTGGAGCTGCAACACCCAACTTGTGATCATGAAGAGAAGGCCAGGAGAATTATGGTGGTGTTGGCCCTGACAATGGGTATTTCTGAACTAATACCAGCAACTACTTGCCCCTGCACTGCTTGTTATGAGGGATGGGGAGAAAAAACAACTATTTATTCAACCCACAATGTGCAATTTTCTATTAACTGAAGCAGAAACATTCTTCAATGTTTCACCTCTGTAACTTTAAATAATGTATTCAAAATTCCCCTTTCTTGATTATCAATTTGCTCCAATATCTATTGATTCCCTGTCATAAGACACGAGTAATCAGCTCGCTTACAATTTTGCACTTCCTCACTTCTCCTGGACTCTTTCCCAGGCCCTTACTGCTTCCTTCTTTTGTTGCTTGAATAATCATTTTCATTCCATCGAGTGGTATTGTATGAGTCTCCTAGGGCTGCCATAATAAAATACCACAGACTGGGTGCATTAAACAGCAGAAGTTTATTTTATGACAGTTCAGGAGGCTACAAGTCCAAGGCCAAGGTGCCACCAAAGTTCTAGTGAGGCCTCTCCTCCTGGCTTGCAGATAGCCCCCTTCCCACTGTGCCCTTCTATGGCCTTTCTTTTGTATGCTCAAGCTAGGGGTGGGGGGAAGAGAGTGCGGATGCTCTCCGGTGTCTCATCCTCTTCTTATAAATATACCAGTCCTATTAGATTGGGTTACCACCCTTATGGCTCATTTAACCTGAATTGCCTCCCTAAAGGCCCTATCTCCATCTAGTCACACTGAGGACTAGGGCTTCAACATATGAATTTGGGAGGACACAATTCAGTCCATAACAAGTATTATTATGAATGATCTGCTTAAACGTCCCTTTCTTGTTCTGTTACATTTATACCACTTATTTTGATTACTTACCTTGAAAAATGACCAAAATAGCTTCTTACACTTATTCTAAGAGAAAGTAGTTGTGATTGTCCAGAGATTAGAAGTTCAGGCTACTTTAAGGAGGGATGCCTTAGGAAGGACTCAGGTTTTTAATGTGAACAGGACCAATCCATAAAAAAAGGCAAAGGGTGGGGGGCGCCTGGGTGGTTCAGTTGGTTAGGCATCAGACTCTTGATTTTGGCTCAGGTCATGATCTCGGGGTCGCGAGGTCGAGCTCTGCATCAGGCTCCGTGCTGAGTGTGGGGTCTGCTTGGGGTTCTCTCTTTCCCTCTCTCTCTGCTCCTCCCCTCCCCACTTGTGCACTCTCTCTCTAAAAAAGGGTCGGGGGGCCAAGGTAAAGGGGATTTTATGGCATTTTCAGTGAATGCCCACTTAGCCCTAATTTGTTTATTAGGTGGAAGATAAAATTTGAATGAAAAATAGAAACTTTTAATTAACTTAGATTTGTGGTTGTATATAAGATACATGTGACTTTTGACTAAACTAATTTAAAGGGCAGTTAGGTACCAGTCTAAACATTCTCACAAAAGTCATTGCTAGGAATTTGCCAAAGTCTTGGAAACACCCCTTTGAAAATATCAAGGATCTGCTGTCCTGCGAGAAGGAGACCCTAACGGCTTGCTTTTTTTTCCTTCTTTTTCAGGTAAAGTAGTGAAGGTTCAGTATATGTTGTTTGGTGAATATTTGTCATTAGAACTGTAGGGGGCTAGAAAGAGACTAATCTGAGCATATGTAGGATGTGAAGTTGCCCTCAAACCTCAGCATGAGAAATAAAAGCACAGCACTTATATATATAAAAAAAAAAAGTACAAAGAAGAAGAAACCAATAGCTTGGACAGCATTCTAGATCTTCTTTCTTTTTTTTCCAAATTCTCGTCAAAGAAAAATGATTTTCGAGCTTCTTTCCCTTGGCAATGAATAATTTTTATTTTTGCTACCCCCACCCCCTGCCAGCCAAAAAGAAATTTTTTTTTTTATTTTTACTAGCTAGAGCATGATCTTGAAAGTAAGAAATAAATCACTGTTGCCAACAAGTCCAAAAAAGGATGGAGTGGTTTTTTTTTTTTTTTAAGATTTTATTTATTTATTCGACAGAGATAGAGACAGCCAGTGAGAGAGGGAACACAAGCGGGGAGTGGGAGAGGGAGAAGCAGGCTCCCAGCGGAGGAGCCTGATGTGGGGCTCGATCCCATAACGCCGGGATCACGCCCTGAGCCGAAGGCAGACGCTCAACCGCTGTGCCACCCAGGCGCCCCAAGATGGAGTGGTTTTTTATGAAGGATGGAGACACAAGTATTTTGAAATAGCACTTCAATTCCATTTTATTCTAAGCTTTACCAACTAAACGAAAGAAGAAGCAATGAGTTGAAATTAGAGCAAGAAGCCATTAGGCTCTGACAGAGGAGAGTTCTCTGGGCAGTGAATGTGAGGCTTGAGGACATGGGATCGTTTTCTCAGGAAGGCTGAGAAATCTCTTTCCTCAGAGGTGCTTGTTGGGGAAGTAGGGCTCAGTGAAGAGTCCTTTGCTGGGGATTTGTCTCATCCTGTGACTCTGAAGCCAGGAGAGACAGGAGGGTGTAGTGGTTAATGCCACAGTTCTGCTAGGGTTAGACAAATGGGCTTAAATCCATTTCACCCATGTGTGCTTTTAGGTAACTCAATTAACTTCTCTGAACCTCGATTTCATTACCTGTAAAATGGGTTGTAAGGATGAAATAATGCATGTAAAGTGTTTATTCTTTTGTAATTCGATAAATGTTCAATAAATGTTGGTTAAATGGCAACTCTTGTTATCACCTATAAGATTCCCAGTATAGCTCAGAAAGGAAGGAGACGTGAATTAACATTGATGGAACAAAGACTCTGGAGGAGACCATGCTGCCAGGACTTTCTATTCACTCACTTAATCTTGACAATTACCTTGAAGCTTTATTCTTCCCATTCTGCATCTCTATTTGTTCCCATTCTCGAGGCTTTTGTTTTGGTTTGTGATTGATTTGTGTAGGGGCATGTGCCCTAAATGTGTTTGAAGGCCATTGCCTTGGAGCAAACTGTGGGTACCAAGGGATTTAGATTCTGTTGTGAGGCTGCCTTGGGCATGGATGGACACTGCCTGCCTCAACATCACCTTGGCTCTTAAAACTGCACTGAAGAGCCCCCATTGCTTTTTTGATGAAGTTACTCCCACATTAGAAGAAAAAACATCTTTCTCTCCCTTTCTCAAGAGCCTCATCCTGAGCAGTCAAACCCACTGGGTTGACCACAAAAGAAAGCGATGGAGCTCTTCTTGTCACACTCGTAGACATGTTTATTGCATGCTTTTGTGTGTTGAGTACATTTGAATTTCATAGGATCTCATTTCTAGTAATTTCTTCTCTAGCTTGAGGGTTCTTTTTACAAAAACAAATGCCTCAGTGAATACGTCAATGATCAGTCAACAGTGCATGAGCTCATGTTCTCAGCTAGAGCTTGGAAAAGGATGAGGCCTCCCCCTGGATAACCAAATGGTCTCCAAACTGGCCTCCAAGTGCTGGTCTTATCCCATCCAATTAATTCTTCATGCCATGGGATAAAGTAGCCCAAAGCCAAGCCTGTCATCTCCTGACTAAAACATTTTATTGGCCCTCGTTGCCTACAAAAGCCTACCTGCTCACAGAGTCTCACCTCTTCCCTCTCTTCCTGCCTCAGCTCCTGCTAGGCCAAACTACTGACTTGAAGTTCCTTAATGTTCTGGACCTCTGCACAGACAGGTGCTCCTGCTTTTATCCCTTATTTACCGAAGGTTTTTTCTTTAACTTCTACATGTCTTTCACGAATCAGCTCAGGATCATGCCCCTTGCCTCATGACCCCAAAGTCTGGGTTAGGATTCCCTCTTCTGTGAAAGCTCAGAACTCTGGTCTTCCTCAAACTCTCTGGATTGTATTCACTTCTTTACTTGTCTGTCTCTCCCATTAACTCGTTGCTGCCTGAGGGAGGAAATTATGTCTTACCTTTCAGTTAGACTTCTCTTGAGTGTCCAGCACAGAGTAACTAGAAATAAATGTTGGTTAAATGTCTATATAACACAGATAATATTTTACAAAGACTTCTGTATTTCTCCTCTTAGAGACATTCTTTTCCATCCTCAAAGGCCCTTAAGACATTAAGATTTTGGGGGGGGAGCACCTGGATGGCTTAGTTGGTTAAGCACCTGTCTTCAGCTCATGTCATGATCTCATGGTCCTGGAATTGAGCCATGCGTCAGGGTCCCTGCTCACCGGGGAGTCTGCTTCTCCTTCTTCTTCTGCCCCTTTCCCCACTCGTTCTCTCTCTCTTTTTCAAACAAACAAATGAATAAAATCTTTATTTAAAAAGACATTAAGCTTTGGCCATAAGACTTATTGCTTTAGAGAAGGTGTTGTAAACCTCACCTAGAAGAAAGAAGACCACAGAGCAAGGAAGAAAGAAGAAATGACACAAAGTGAGCTCCTGTCACATAGGAAAAGGAAGGAGAAACTTCTGTCATGCTGTGAAGATGGAGAAGGGGAGAGAGAAGAGCAAGAGTTCTCCCAGCCCATGCTTTCCTCCCCAAGCCTTGGAGGGGCTGATGCTAGATACACGCACATGAGTGTGGAAGAGATTGAGGAACCTAGGCTGGTGTCCTGCTTTCTCAGATGTGGATTGAGGAGACTTGGAACTTCATAGAGAGGCACGGGCAAATCAAATATGGCAAGGGAGCAGAAGAGCAGTCAAGGTGGGGTGAGGGGGTCTCAGTGAGATTAGGATATGATTATTTAATTATTTCTTATTGTGCTCCAGATGTTTCATTGGTGGCACCTACTTCTTATTGCAACTGATATCATTATAAACAGCACCATTCCATTTTCAGGGCAGTGAGGGTGGGGATTGAGCAGGGAACAGTGCCTGAGAGATACTCAGAACCTGTGAACCCACCAGCTCTTCAGCTAGCCATGTCCTGCCAGTCACTTGTCATTTGGGCATAGGGCTCAGAGACACAAACACATTTTTTTAAAGATTTTATTTATTTATTTGAGAGAGATAGAGAAAACAGGTGAGGGAAGGGACAGAGAGAGAAACAGACTCCCTATGGAGCAGGGAGCCCGATGCAACACTTGATCCCAGGCCCCTGGGATCATGACCTGAGTGGAAAGCAGACACTTAACTGACTGAGCCACTGAGGCGCCTGAGACACAAACAAATTAACGTCCTGTGTGGCAGGCAGCCTCTGTTCTTCAGCAGAAAACAAAGAGCAGCTATGATAAAGTGGTGCTTATGTGGAATAATTATCCTGGTGTGTGCAAGAAAGAGTGAAGTGGGACAGCATGAGGAACAAAGCAAGGGCGGAGAGATGGGAGTGCTGAATAGAGAGTGTCACACGCTCATCCATTTATCCATTAGATCATTAAAAACGGACTGAGCACTCATATTTGCCAAGTACTATAGAAACACATGTAAGGGGCGCCTGCGTGGCTCAGTTGGTGAAGTGTCTGCCTTCATCTCTGGTCATGATCCCAAGGTCCTGGGATTGAGCCCCATGTCAGGCTCCCTGCTCAGTGGGGAGTCTGCTTCTCCCTCTCCCTCTGCCTCTCCCCCCTACTTGTGCTCTCTCTCTCACTTGCTCACTCTTTCTCTTCCAAATAAATAAATAAATAAATAGATAAATAAAATCTTTTAAAAAAAATAAACACAGGTAAAAATTGATAGAGTAGAATCATTTTCTTTTAGGAGCTAATGATCTAGTTGGAGGACATTAACAAAGATATAAATATATCACTATACAGTGTGATAAATACAGCTTATTTTAAGGTAGCACAGGAGAGGGAGGGTTGGCTGTCCCCCTGGATGCCAGTCTGGAGAGGGAAAGGCATCCAGGAGAGGGTGACTCTGAGTTGGTATTCCGTTTCCACCCCACCCTGTCTAACAACAATGGGTACACTACCATTCAGTTCTGACACCAACTACCCAGAGTGAGCACAGATCCTGCAGGTTCAGGGCAAACTCCTCCATAAGACTGCCCTCATCAGCCACTAGTTCCAGGGGCCTCCAGGCCACCCACACTTCTGACTATCTGGCTACAGATTCACGGGTGCCCATGCTCCCTCAGGTAGGATAATTCACTAGAACCTAGTGAAGGCACTATATTTACGATTACAGTTTAATATAAAGGATATACATAGGGTGAGGTATGGGAGGAATGCAGGGCCTCTGTGCCCCCTCCCCATGAAGTCGGGGTGTATCACCCTCTGGCACATCAGTGTATTCAACAACAAGGAAGCTCCACCGAACTTTGGTGTCCAGAGTTTTTATTGAGCTTTTCTTACAGAGGCATGGTTGGTTACATCATTGGCATGTGACTGAACTCCATCTCCAGCCCCCCTCACTTCCTCAGAGGTTAGGATGGCCCAAAGTTCCAAACCCCTAATCCTGAGTTGGACTTTAGGTGATCAGCCCCAGCCTGAAGCTATCAAGGGGACGACCATGAGTCACTTCAGTAGCATAACAAAACATTGCTATCAATCATGGAATTCCAAGGGTTTGGGGGGCTCCATGCCAGGAACCCTGGGTATAGATGAGACAAATTCTTTATTATAGCACACTTGGATTTAGAAGATTGAACAGAAGTTCAGTAGATGGACATCCTGAGTGAGTCACCAATTTTTTATATGACTGAGGAGACACAGCCAACCCTGGCCTCCAAATGACCTCTCCTCACTGCGCATGACACAGGAAGTGTGGTTTGCACCATTATGACCACTGCTTGGGAATGAGTCATTGGAATCTCAGGTTAGGTTATAAATAAATCCATTAATCTGGTGAGGATATGGGTGATCAAAGACCAATTTAAAATCCACTATCAGGTTCGTTCTAGTAGATAGCAGGATCCCAGGGGGATCAATTCTTGGAAGCAGAAGAGACCATGGTTTAGGAAGTCTGGGTTTAAACCTGAGCTTGGCCACTTAGCGGTGAGATCTTGAGCAAGTCAGTTAACTTCCGTGTGCTACAGTCCCTCACCAGTTACATGAAGGTTTGGGACCAGATGCCTTCTAAAGGCCTGTATCCAACACTGCCTATTGTCTGACCCAACACCCATTCTGAAAGTTCAAGAGCATTCCAGAGGTGCTGTCCTAAACTGCTGAACCTAAGCCAGCTATCTACCTCCAGGTGAGTAAAACATTGTTATGTGACCAAAACAAGGCCCTACTTAACTGATCCCCTGTTACTTGGATTATCTGTTACATGCTCTTGAAACCATTTCCAGCTGATAGGTTTCCATAGGTCTAGAATTCTAAACACTTATTGAAGATTGATAATGTACAAAGCACTATGTAAGTTGCACAAATAATTGTTAAATATCGTCATGCCTCCCAGGAATACACAGCACTGGGTGGGTGGGGGGTAGCAGAGGGGAGAAAAGCACTCAGGGTGCATGGGCTCATTGCACACGTTTTGGAGTCAGGCTGGCTTGCAAACCACTGTGCCACTTACAGGCTCTGTAACCTTGAGTGTGCTTCCAGACTTGGTAATCTCATTCACACAATGGAGACAATAATGCATTTGTTACTGTGTATGGGCATCCCTTAGAGATATTGCTGGTTTGGCTCCAGCCACCATAAAAGAGTGAATATTACAGTAAGATCAGTTGAATACATATTTGGTTTCCTGGTGCATTTAAACAGTATGTTGACACTATACTGTAGTCTATTTAGCTTGAGATAATACCATTATGTCTAAAAAAACAATGTACATTCCTTAATTTAAAAATACCTTTGTTGCTGTAAAATGCTAACAATCATCTGAGCTTTCAGTGAATTGTAATCTTTCGGCTGGGGGAGAATCTTGCCTTGATGCTGATGACTGCTGACCGATCAGGGAGGTGGTTGCTGAAGGCTGGGATGGCTGTGGCAATTTCGTAAAGTAAGACAAAGTGAAATTTGCTGTATTTATCTACTCTTCCTTTCACTTGAACAGTTAGAGACCATTGTAGGGTTATTAACTGGCCTAAATCAATATTGTTGTGTCTCAGGGAATAGGGAAGCCTGAGGAGAGGGAAGAGAGATGGGGTATAAGCAGGAAACGACTGGTCAGTGGAGCAATCAAGACACACAACATTTATCAATTAAATTCACCGTCTTATGTGGGCAAGGTTTGTGGTACCCCCAAATAATTTCAATACATCCAAGATCACTGATCACAGATCACCATACCAAATATAATAATGAAAAAGTTTGGAATATTATGAGAATTACCAAAATGTGACACAGAGACACAAAGTAAGAAAATGCTGTTAGAAAAAATGGTACCAACAGACCTGCTTGACACAGGGTTACCACACACCTTCAATCTGTAAAAAACGCAATTTATCTGCAAAGCACAATGAAACAAGGTTTGCCTCTACTGATGTGGAAGCTGAGGGTTAATCTTTCTAGAAGCCTATTTCCTAACACAATAGATTTTTACAGCTCTAAAAAACAAAAGGGTTTAGGCTGTGCTTGCTTTCCACTTCTGTATTCTAACCAGTGATTTTGCAGATAGTGAGCTTCATTCTCCCCAAAGCCAAGCAGCTCTTAGCGTTGTTACGGGATTACCTTCCTTTGTTACGTTCTGCATTTCCTCTCATCTATAGTGTTTTATGGCCTTCTTTGTAGGAAATGACTTGTTGGATAGGTTGAATTTAAAACACTATGGTAGGTGCCAGGAAGTTGGGTATAGCTGGAGAAAGAAAGAAGTAATTTGAATGTCAAGGAGTTCTTGAATACTGTGGA
Source organism: Ailuropoda melanoleuca (assembly GCF_002007445.2). NCBI lineage: Eukaryota > Metazoa > Chordata > Mammalia > Carnivora > Ursidae > Ailuropoda > Ailuropoda melanoleuca. Next base: position 36,502,878 of record NC_048225.1, read on the forward strand.
AAGAGATAAGAAACTCCTCAGGCAGCATTTGCTATGGGGCAGGAGGGAGCTCTATTTGTGGTGGGATCAGAGGAGGGGTGGCCTTGGTAGAATGTTGCAGAAGATTCTGTTCCAATGAGAAGCACCTGATAAGTACCATTGTTAAGAAAATTTCCTTCTCTGAGATGGATTTGAGACTTGGCTGTTTTCCAGTGGTTGGTGGTCACCTGAGAATCAGAAAATCTAAGGTTCTATCAACCCAACATGGTGTTTTCTTCTCCAGTCTCAGTTTTTACAGATTAAAAAAAAAAAAAAAGAAGGCTCAGGAACTGGCAAAAGGGCATGGGTCACTCAGCCTTCAGTCTAGGGATTATTTATAAATAATAGTAAGGCAGTGAAGGGGGTGAATGGCAGGGGCATCCTGAGTAGTGAGGGGCAGCTTGAGTTCATGACTGGGAAGTGGGGTGTGTCAGGGGTGGGGCCTGGAGGACAGGTGAAAGAGAACCAGAAGTGGCTAAAGAGGAACTTTATGAGGTAATGTGGAAAAGGCATTTAAGACACTCCTGACACCTGCAACTGCTCAGTAGATGTCTCCCTATCTTTCCTCTTCTTGGCCTTCTTCCTCCCCATCCTGCCTGAAGCAGCCCATTGAGCAAAGAACTGAGGTGCAAAGCCAAACCAAGGTTGGCTGGCCTCTGTGGGAGCACCCCCGTGCTGGGAGCAGGAGGGATGGGAAGGAAAATGAAGATACTGAATTTGACCTGAGCAGGAAAAGCAGGGAAGCTTAAGACATCTCCTCACCCTTTGTGTTCCTGGAAATGACTTAAAGGCAAAGAACCATCCTTCTCGTTTGAGTTGGATAAGGCTCCTGGGTACCCTCTTTATTATCCAAATTCCCATTCTTGGCCTCATAAATGATCAAATGAACTGGTTTTGTCCCCATTGAACAATAGGAACAAAACGCTGGTAAATGACCCCAGGATACAATTCTCTGGTTCTCTCTGGCCCAGAACTTTGGCCCACCCTCCGCTTCAGCCAGCATATAGCCTTTCCTTAAAGGGCCTTTTGGAAGAGAGGCTGGCCTCAGGGTAAGACATTCTCTGAACTGCTGTACCTTCATACAGGTAGTAGCTCCTTTCATCCCATTTCACGACATGGGTTCTTTCTAGCCTTGTATACTCTGCTTTATAAAAGAAAACTTTTCCCAAACTTGAGATGCCTGCTCATTTTTTGGTCAGTGTCCTCCTTATTGCAACAATCTTTCTCTCCCCTTACAATAATCCCTACCAATGAAGTCTCTTACTCATCTGGGTCTGATCTTTATTTGACAGAGTTTTATGATAGCTCCCAAGAGGGCCCCCCCATGATCCCCACACCTGATGTTCATTTTCTTGCATCATCCCTTCCCTCGAGTGTGAGCTGGACCTGCTACTTTGCTTCTGAGAACGGTAAAAGGGAGTCATTTATGACAAGGGATTTTGAAATGAAAGTGGGAGGCCATTAAAGAGGTGGGTCTTATGCATATCCTCACGGGGGGAACCATGAACTTTTGAACAGGGCCAAACTGCAAATGCTTCAAGGACTGTGCAAGCAAGAAGGCTTGCCACTTGCTACAGTAACAGACTTTTGCTTAGCGATAGGCTTAGCAACCAACTATGGTTAGCCCAGATAGTTTTCTGCCGCCAACACCAAGCAAAATTCTTTTTTTTTTTTTAAAGATTTTATTTATTTATTTGACAGAGACAGCCAGCGAGAGAGGGAACACAAGCAGGGGGAGTGGAAGAGGAAGAAGCAGGCTCCCAGCAGTAGAGCCTGATGTGGGGCTCGATCCCAGAACACTGGGATCACACCCTGAGCCGAAAGCAGACGCTTAACACTGCGCCACCCAGGCGCCCCCAAGCAAAATTCTTTGTAAACAACTTATACACGCATTACCTTTTTGTCTTTAAAAGCCTCTGACTTTTGCTGTTTGGGTTGCTTGCCCAAATCTGTGTACCCTGAATTGCAATTCTTTGATCCTAAATAAATGCTTTGGCTTAACTATTGCCTCCTGAGGGTTTAAAGTTGGCACTTCCAGTAAATAGAACATGTGGCCAAAGCAATCGATGTCACTCCTAAGATTAGGTTGCAAAAGACTCTGATTTCTGTCTGGCTTGCATTCTCTTTTTCTGGCTCTTCTTGGTTTCCTGGCTCTGATGAAACAAATTGCCATGCTGTGGACTAAGGAGACCCATGGAGAGAAACAAAGGGCAAGGCAAGGAACCGAAAGTGACCTCTAACCAACAGCCAGTGAGGAGCTGATGCCCTCAGTCCAATGAGCCTTAAAAAACGGAATCCTGCCAACAACCGTGTGAGTGGGATAGTTGTGAGTGGACTTGGCAGTGGATCCTTCCCCAGTTGATCCTTAAGATGACTACAGAACTGGGATGCCAGGGACTAAATATTTGTGTCTCCTCCCCACCAAATTTATATGTTGAAATCTGAACCCCCAATATGATGGTATTAGCAGGTGGGGCCTCTGGGAGGTAATGCGGTCATGGAGCACTCATGAATGGGATTCGTACCCTTATAAAAGAGACTCTAGAAAGGCCCTCACCCCTTCTGTCATGTGAAGTTACAGCAAAAAGACCTAAGTCTATGAGCCAGGAAACACATTCTTCCCGGACACCAAACGTGCTGGCACCTTGATCTTGGACTTCCCAGCCAAGTTCCCTTGGAACTGTGAAAAATAAATCCCATTTATTTAAAAGCCACCCAGTCCAGGTATCCTGTTAATAGTAACCCAAACAGACAAGACACAGGTGATATCTTAATTGCATACTTGTAAGAGACCCTAAACCAGAGGACCAGCTAAGCCACACCTGGATTCTTGATACACAGAAACTGTGATCATGAATATTGATTTAAGCCACTAAATTTTGAGAGTAATTTGTTACACAGCTGTAGATAACTACACGAAGTTGATGATGGGAGTCCTCCATGGAGGTCTAGAACCTGGGGACACAAAGGCTCCTGAGGGGGGCCCCGAGTCGCTGTAAGATCAGACTAAATGCAGTGGTTAAACATGGGGAGACTGAATACATACATGGACAATGACCAGACCACATATTAGGAGAGAAGTCTGCAATAACCAGTCCAGGAAGCTAAACCATAGCCTCTGCACTAATCGTCCCAGAATGATCAGTACTTGGTCAATGACTGCTAGCTTCCTGATTTTTTTCATTTTTTATTTTATTTTAATTTCCTTCCCTTTCTTTCCTCTCCTCCCCTCCCCTCCCCTNGATCAGTACTTGGTCAATGACTGCTAGCTTCCTGATTTTTTTCATTTTTTATTTTATTTTAATTTCCTTCCCTTTCTTTCCTCCCCTCTCCTCCCCTCCCCTCCCCTCCCCTCTCCTCTCCTCTCCTCTCCCCTCCTCTCCTCTCCCCTCCTCTCCTCATGATAATTGTACTCTTTAATCCCCTATCTCACTCATCCTCCAACCCACTGCCTGCTGATAACCATCAGTTTATTCTTTATGGTTGAGAGTCTGTTTCTTGGTTTGTCTCTCTCTCTCTTTTTTTCCTTTGCTCTGTTGTTTTGTTTCTTAAATTCCACATGAGTGAAATCATACGGTATTTGTCTTTCTCTGACTGACTTATTTCACTTTGCATTATAATTTCTAGCTCCATCCATATTGTTGCAATGGCAAGATTTTATTCTTTTTTATGGCTGAATAATATTCCAGTCTGCGTGTGTGTGTGTGTGTGTGTGTGTGTGTGTGTGTGTGTGTACACATCTTCTTTATCCATTTATCAATTGATGGACACTGGGGCTGCTTCCATAGTTTGGCTATTTTAAATAGTGCTGCCATAAGCATAGGGATGCATGTTTCCCTTTGAATTCATGTTTTGTATTTTTTGGGTAAATACCCAGTAGTGTGATTGCTGGCTCATAGGGTAGGTAGTTCTATTTTTAACTTTTAAGGGACCTCCATATTGTTTTCAACAGTGGCTGTACTAGTTAGCATTCCCACCAACAATACACTAGAGTTCCTTTTTCTCCACATCCTCGTCAACACCTGTTGTTTCTTGTGTTATTGATTTTAGCCATTCTGACAGCTGTGACGTGGTATTTCATTGTACTTTTGATTTGCATTTCCCTCGTGATGAGTGACGCTCAGTGTCTCTTCGTGTGTCCATTGACCATCTGGATGTCTTTTTGGACAAATATCTGTTCGTGTCTTCTGCTGATTTTTTTTTTGTCTTTTGGGTCTTGAGTTGTATCAGTTCTTTATACATTTTGGATACTAACCCTTTATCAGAGATGTCAATTGCGAATATCTTCTTCCATTCAGTAGGTTGCCTTTTAGTTTTATTGATTGTTTCCTTCACTGTGCAGAAGCTTTTTATTTTGATGTAGTCCCGGTAATTTATTTTTGCTTTTATTTCCCTTGCCTCAGGAGGCATATCTAGAAAAATGTTGCTACACCTGATGTAAGAGAATTACTACCTGTGCTCTCTTCAAGGATTTTTATGGATTCAGTTCTCACATTTTGCTCTTTAATAAATGTTGAGTTTATTTTTGTGTATGGTAAAAGAAAGTGGTCCAGTTTCATTCTTTTGCATGTTGCTGTCCAGTTTTCCCAACACCATTTGTTGAAGAGACTTTTCCCCATTGTAGATTCATTTCTCCTTGTTGAAGATTGATTGACCATATAATTGTGGGTTTAATTCTGGGTTTTTTATTCTATTCCATTGATTTCTGTGTCTGTTTATATGTCAGTAACGTGTTGTTTTAATTACGACTACCTTATAATATAACTTGAAATCTGGTATTGTAATACCTCCAATTTTCTTTTTCTTTTTTAACATTGCTTTGGCTATATGAGGCCTATTGTGGTTTCATACAAATTTTAGGTTTGTTTGTTCTAGTTCTGTGAAAAATAATGTCAGTATTTTGATAGATATTGCATTAAATCTGTAGATTGCTTTGGGTGGTATAGACTTTTTAACAATATTTATCCTTCCAATCCATGAACATGGAATGTCTTTCCATTTCTTTGCATCGTCTTGAATTTCTTTCATCAGTGCTTTATAGTTTTCGGAATACAGGTCTTTCTCCTCTTTAGTTAAGTTTATTGCTAGATTATTGTTTCTGGTGCAGTTGTAAATGGGATTGTTTTTAAATTTCTCTTTGTGCTGCTTCATTATTAGTATATAGGAATTCAACAGATTTCTATACATTGATTTTGTATTCTACAACTTTACTGAATTTATCAGTTCTAGTAGTTTTTTGATGAAGACTTTAGTGTTTTCTATATATAGTATTATGTTGTCTGCAAATAATAAAAGAGTTTTACTTCTTTACCAGTTTGGATACATTTTAGTTCTTTATGTTGTCTGATTGCTGTGGCTAGGACTTCCAGTAATATGCTGAAGAAGAGTGGTGAGAGTGGACATCCTTGTCTTGTTTCTGACCTTAGGAGAAAAGCACTCAGTTTTTCACCATTGAGTATGATGTTGGCTATTGGTTTTTCACATATGGCCTTTATTATGTTGAAGTAGGTTCCCTCTAGACCTACTTTGTTGAGGGTTTTGTGTGTGTGTGTGTGTTTTATTTATTTTTTTTTATCATGAATAGATGTTGGACTTTTTTAAATGCCTTTTCTGCAACTATTGAAATGATCATATGGTTTTTATCCTTTCTCTTATTGTTTTCTTTTTTTTGTGGTATCTTTATCTGGTTTTGGTATCAGGGTAATATTAACCTCATAGAATAAATTTGTAAGTTTTCCTCCCTCTTGTATTTTTTTGGAAAAGTTTGAAAATAGTTATTAACTCTTCTTTAAATGTGTGGTAGAATTTGCATTGAAACTGTCTGATTCTGGGCTTTTCTTTGTTAGGAGTTTTTTTTATCTTTATTTATTTTTTTATTTTAATGTTTTTTTTATTATATTATGTTAGTCACCATACAGTACATCCCTGGCTTCTGATGTAAAGTTCGATGATTCATTAGTTGCATATAACATCCAGTGCACCATGCAATACGTGCCCTCCTTAATAGCCATCACCAGTCTATCCCATTCCCCCACCCCTTTTCCCTCTGAAGTCCTCAGTTTGTTTCCCAGAGTCCATAGTCTCTCATGCTTCATTCCCCCTTCTGATTACCCCCCTTTCTTTATCCCTTTCTTCCCCTACCGATCTTCCTAGTTCTTATGTTCCATAGATGAGAGAAACCATATGATAATTGTCTTTCTCTGCTTGACTTATTTCACTTAGCATTATCTCGTCCAGTGCTGTCCATGTTGCAGCAAATGTTGAGAATTCGTTCTTTCTGATGGCTGAGTAATATTCCATTGTATATATGGACCACCAACTTCTTAATCCAGTCATCTGTTGAAGGGCATCTCGGTTCCTTCCACGATTTAGCTATTGTGGACAATGCTGCTGGGAGTTTTTTTGATTACTAATTCAATCTTATTGCTGGTAATTGGTCTGTTCAAATTTTTTCTATCTTCCTACTTCAATTTTGGTAGGTCATTTGTTTCTAGGAATTTATACATTTCTTCTAACTTGTCCAATTTGTTGGCATATAGGTTTTCATAATATTTTGTTACAGTTGTTTGTATTCTTGTGGTGTTGATTGTTAAATTTCTTCTCTTTCGTTAGTGATTTTATTTGGGTTTTCTCTCTCTCTCTCTCTCTTTTTTGGTGAGTCTTGCTAAAGGTTTATCAATTTTATTGGTCTTTTCAAAGAACCAGCCCCTGGTTTCATTAATCATTCTAGAGTGTTTTTAGTCCCTGAATCATTTATTTCTGCTTTAATCTTTATTATTTCCTTCCACTCACCAGGTTAGGCTTTTACTTGTTCTTCTCTTTCTAGCTCCCTCAGGTGTAAGGTTCGGTTGTTTATTTGAGTTTTCTCTTGCTTCCTGAGGTAAGGCTGTATCACTATAAACTCCCCTCTTAGAACCACTTTTGGGGCATACCAAAGATTTTGGACGATTGTGTTTTCATTTTCATTTGTTTCCATGTAATTTTTGATTTCTTCTTTGATTTTTTTGGTTGACCCATTCATTGTTTAGCAACATGTTATTTAATTTCTATGTATTTGTGCCCTTTCCAGATTTTTTCCTGTGGTTGTTTTCTACTTTCATCGTGTCATGGTCAGAAAAGATGCACGGTATGACTTTGTTTTTCTTTTTAATTTGTTGAGACTTGTTTTATGGCCTAATATGTGAACTATTCTGGAGAATGTTCCATGTGCCCTTGAAGACAATGTGTATTCTGCTGTTTTAGCATAGAATGCCCTGAATATATCCGTTAAATCCTTCTGGCCCAGTGTGTCATTCAAAGCCACCATTTCCTTGTTGATTTTCTGTTTGGATGATCTGTCTGTTGATGTAAATGGGGTGTTAAAGTCCCCTAATATTATTGTATTATTATCACTTAGTTCCTTTATATTTATTATGAACTGTTTTATGTACTTGGGTGCTCCCATGTTGGGTGCATAAATATTTATAATTGTTATGTTCTCTTATTGGGTTGTCCCCTTTATTACTATGTAGTCTTTGTCTCTTGTTATAGTCTTTGTTTTAAAGCCTATTTTGTCCAATATAAGTATTGCTGCTCCAGGCTTCTTTTTTTTTTTTTTAAGTGTGTGTGTGTGGTTTTTTGTTTTGTTTTGTTTTTTGTTTTTATGTATTTGTCAGAGAGAGAGAGAGCACAAGTAGGGGGAGCAGCAGACAGAGAGAGAAGCAGGCGCCCTGCTGAGCAAGGAGCCCTATGTGGGACATGATCTCAGAACCCTGGGATCATGACCTGAGCTGAAGGCAGATGCTTAACCAAATGAGCCACTCAGGTGTCCCTCCAGGCTTCTTTTAACATACATTTGCATGATAAATATTTCTCCATCCCCTCACTTTCAATCTGCAGGTATCTTGGTTTGGAATGAATCACTTGTAGGCAGCATATAGATGGATCTTGTTTTTTTATCCATTTCTTCACCCTATGTCTTTTGATTGGAGTGTTTAGTCCATTTACATCCTAAGTAATTATTGATAGATACATATTTATTGTCATTTTGTTGCTTGTTTTATGGTTGTTTCTATAGATTTTCTCTGATCCTTTCTTCTCTTTCTCTCTTTCATGGTTTGTTGGCTTTCTTTAGTGACATACTGGAAACCCTTTCTCTTTATTCTTTGCATATCTGTTACTGGTTTTTTATTTGTGGTTACCATTCAGTTTGTATATAACATCTTCTGCACATAGTCTATATTAAGTTGATGGTCTTTTAAGTATGAATCCATTCTTTACTCCTCTCCTCCCCACCCCCATTTTAGGCATATGGTGTTACATTTTACGTCCTTTTATTTTATGAATCCCTTGACTGATTTTTACAGAAATACTTATTTTTTTACTGCTTTTATGGTTTTGTTTTGTTTTTTTTTTTTACCTTTCATACTCTCACTTATGTTCTTTCCTTTCCATTAAAAAAGTCTCCTTTAATATTCCTTGTAGAGCTGGTTTAGTGGTCACTAATTCCTTTAGTATTTCTTTGTGTGAGAAACTCTTTATCTCTCCTATTCTGAATGATAGCCTTACTGGATAGAATATTCTTGGCTGCAAATTTTTCCCTTTCAGCACTTCGAATATATCCTGCCACGTTCTTCAGGCCTGCAAAGTTTCTGCTGAAAACCTGCTGATAGCCTTATGGGGTTTCCCTTTTATGTAACTATCTTTTCTCTTGATGCTTTTAGAAAGTTTTCTTTTTCACTACTTCTTGCCATTTTGATTACTGTGTCTTGGTATAGACCTCTTTGTGTTGAATTTTTGGGGGGATCTCTGTGCCTCCTGGATCTGGATATCTGTTTCCTCCCCAAGATTAGGGATGTTTTCAGCTGTTATTTCTTCAAATAAACTTTTTGCCCCCTTTTCTCTTTCTTGTTCTTTTGAGACCCCCATAATGTGAATGTATTATGCTTGATGGAGTCACTCATTTCCCTAAGACTGTTCTCAATTTGTGTAATTTTCTTCTCCCTCCTTTGCTCAGCTTGGTTACTGTCCATTACTCTGTCTTCCAAGTCATTAATTTGTCCCTCTGCTTCATCTAGCCTATTTATTCCATTTGGTGTATTTTAAATTTCATTTATTGTGTTCTTGATCTCTGAATGGTTCTTTTTTTTTTTTTATCTCTGTGTTAAGGGCCTCACTGATATCCTCCTCTCTTTTCTCAAGTCTAGTGAGTATCTTTATGATCATTACTTTAAATTTTCTATCAGGCACATTATTTATACCCATTTGGGTTTTTTCTCTTGCTGTGGTTTGGTCCTATTCTTTCATTTGGGAAATATTTCTCTGTCTCCTTATTTTGTCTGATTTCTTTGTCTCTTTCTCTGTGTTAGGAAAGCCATCTACTTCTCTTGATCTTAACAATAATAGCCTTGTGAAGAAGAGGTAGTACCCTGCATTTGTGTCCCCTGTTCTCCCAGAGCCTGCTGCTTTAGGGAATGGTATGTGTGCTCTGCTGTTGAGTTTTGGCCTCTTTTTCCTTCAATCCAGTTTCTGCGGAGGCCCTCTATGCCTATTATGGGCAGCATTTGGTCTCCAGCAGGGGTGGAGTGTGTTTTAATAAGGTGTGTGGTGGTCTGCCTGTGAAATGAGATCTGCTCCTATTGTTGCTAGAACTGAGGTCCCACAAAACACGCAGGTGAGAAGATGTGTTATTGGCAGGGTTTGCACCAGTCTTCTGGGGGAGGGTGCCCACAGCCCTGGGACTAAGGCCATCTTGACTGGGAAGGGTGGATTCACCAAAGTATAGGGTCAGGGCTTGGCGTAAGCAAGTTAGGTAGCAAGTGTTGGGGCATTGCTGCTTCCCACAGGTGGCCATTGTTTATGCTGGGGTGGGATGGGGTGGGGGAGGGAAATGGTCCCTGCTAGCTCCTTTGTTCCTGGAGTGCTCTCCCCATGATCCTCATCTCCCAGGCCATGCTCTGAGATGGGCAAATCATTCTCCCTCCTGTCTGCTCCTGGCATTTTTCAAAGTGTTGGTTCTACGCTGTATCTGCGAGGGCTGTTTGTCATGCTATCTCTTCAAGGGCAGGGATTCTACTTCCTAATGCCCTCTAGGCTCTCCCAGAGCTGAGCCCTGATTTTTAAAATGCCAGGCTTTAAGTCCCAGGGGTTATAAAAACTCATGAAATTCGGCCCCTCTTGCTTTCAAAGGCAAGTGTTATGGGGATTCATCCTCCCTGCTTCCTGTTCATTAGTGGGTTGCCTGGTGTGAAAGTCTGTTTTTCCACCCTTCTCTGCACCACCAGTTCCCTCCCCACCATGGATGGCCAGATCTTCACCCTTCCTTCCAGATCATGTCATCACTCTTCCTACCTTCTTCAATGTGGCCTCTTCTCTACCTTTAGTTGTGGAGTTTTTTCTGCCAGTCTTTGGGTTATTTTCTGGGTTATTTACACACTGATGTGAATATTATCTAGCATCATGGGACAAGACAAACTTAGGGTCCTCCTACTCCTCCATCTTCCCAGCAGACCTTGCCCACTTCTTGATTTTTTGCCCTTATTTTCAACTCAGGACCAAGTTTAAAAAGCCAAATATGCTTTCCAAATCAATTATATTCACTTCTAATTATCTGGCCTCCACCTTCCCTGTCCTAACAAACTCTAATCAGAGCATCCTCAAAGCTATCCCCATGTTTTGTTTATTTGTTTGTTGTACTGTAAAGCTTCCTGCTTGCCTTTGAATCTCTACCAAATGGCAAATGATGGTAGCTGACTCCCTTGTTAAAGGGAACTCTGAATAAATGGCCTCTGTTTGTTCTCATTTAGGTAATCTTCATTTATTTCCATGTACCCTGCTCCTTCACTCACATGTATTCCACTGCCTCCTACCAAGGGCCAAGCTGTTCTAGATGTTTCTGCAGAAACAGTAGGAGCAGTAACCTACGTGGCGAATAACCAATTATCTTCTTCTTTGTCCACCCTATATGATAGCCTCCACTGTAGGTTATCTTGTGATTAATTGCTTGTTGATTGGAGCCTTTAGTCTATCCAAATTGAGGGGTGGCATTGGTGGAGTGAACCAAAACTCCCCTTTCTTCCTCACTCCAGTGCTCAAAAGAGAAACATGGGTTCAGAATGAAGTTATGGAGCCCTAATTGTCAAGCAGAGAGAGAAAGTTGTGGACAGTAACCAGGGTGGAAAGAGGCATTCTCTATCCATAGCTTGGGTTACTGTTTTCCAAGAAATAGGCCAAAAGAAGGAATTTGAACTTCTCTAATTTCCCATACTGGGGATAGGAAAGTCTGAAGAAGGAAATGACTTCTCATGGTAGTAAAATGTTTCATTTCAGATGCCTTTAGGGGAAAAAAATTGCTGCAACTCAGAGTAGAAAAATCACCCTTCCCTCCCACCTGCCCCTCATTCTTCTATCCTTCCAACATTCCACTGCCCCAAATCTCCCTCTCCAACTCCCTTACTTCCTAGCAAAGCCAGAAGATGGCAAGACCAGAGTTCATTCAAAAGTTCTGCTAAATCAGATAAAACCATTGGCAATCACCAAATGCCTGCAATTATGGAATTCTAATGCCCAACAAGGGTACTAGGGATTGATTATTCTGGAGGAAGAGTCAAACAGAGATGTTTGAGGCAAAAAGAGAGAGGACTATGAGACAAAAGAGAAGGAAAAGTTAGAAAATGGCATATCTTTTTAAGCTCTGGACAATAGGCTTTATTCTTTTGTTCAAAGAACCAAAGCTGGATCAGGGACAAGGCAATTGATTTTTTTTTTTATCACATCTCTCCAAACCCATGTGGCTTTAGCAGTTAAGGTTGGCATAACTTTTCATCAGAATTCAATGAAAGGAAGGCGGGAAAACAGAAAAACAATGATCACCAGAGCTCATCTATTAGGCTGAGGAAACAATGTCATTACAGAGCACAAAGTGATGAGGATATGCCCTGAGAGCAATGGCCCAGTTGGAGACCGAATAAGGTAGATTCTCTCCCTGGCCCCTGCCCCTGCCCCTCCTGCTGTACCAGCATCTTATGAATTTTTAGTATGTTGTGTTTTTATTTTCATTTGGTTTTGATTTCTTCTTTGATCCATTATTTAAAATGCACCAGTTTGTTTCCTAACATTTGGGATTTTTCCAGAGATCATATTGTGATTAATTATCAATTTAATTCTGTTGTGGTCTAAGAATAAATCTGCTTTTACTTTAATCCTTTTAAATATATTGAGACTTGTCCCGTGGCCCAGAATATAGTCTATATTGATAAATATACCATATGCACTTGAAAGATAGATATTCTTCTGTTCTTGGGTGGAGTGTTCTAAAAATGTCAATTAGGTCAAGTTGGTTGATTGTGTTGTTCAAGACTTCTATATCTTATTCATTTTCTGTCTACATGTTGTAATAATTATTGAGATGGGGATTGACGTCTTTGACTAAGGTTATGAATTTGTCTACTTCTTGCAGTTCTATCAGTTTTGGCTTAGTGTGTTTTATAGCTCTGTCATTCTATATACAAGCATTTGCACAGGTTTTTATGTCCTCCTGACGGATTACCCCTTTATCATTATTAAATTAACTCCTTTGTCTGCTGTGAAATTTACTTTGTCTGATATTAATATAGTCAATACAGATTTCTTTTGCGTGGTATCAACATGATATATCTCTTTCTTTTACTTTTTATTTGTGTGTTTACATTTAAAGTGCATTTCTTATAGGCAGGATATGGTTAGGTCTTCCTCTTTCTCTTTTTTTAAATCAAAGCTGACAATCTCTACCTTTCAGTTGAATTGTTTGATCATTTATATTTAATGTGATTAGTGATATGATGAGATTTGTCTATCATCTTACTAAGTGTTTTGTGTTTGTCCCATCTGTACTGTTTATTTTTTCCCTTTGCATGACTCTATTTTGGATTAATTTTATGATACCATTTTTTTGGTAAATAGCTATAACTGTTTTTGTGTCATTTTAGTGGTTATTTTAGTGTTTATATTATATATATTTAACTTATCCCAGCTTGCCTTCAAGGTGTGATGTTGTGATTGTTCAATACAAAATATATAGTTGGCTTCACCCCCATTTCTGGCACAGAGCTCCTAAAACCCTTAAAATTTCCTAAGTAATGAGAGTGATAAAGGTGTCTTTTGCTATGTTAATGAGGTTGACTTTTGGAAAACCCCTAAATCATCTAAGAATAAGGGCTGGTTGTCAGTGGAGTCACCCATGTGATTAGATGATTGGAACTTTTCAGTTTTACATCCCTACCTCTATGGAGAGGAGAGAGGCTGGCATTTGAATTAAGTCACTAATGGCCACTGATTCAATCAATCATGCCTATGTTATGAAACCTCCATTAAAAAAAAAAAAAAGACAGGGTTTGGAGAGATTCCAGGTTGGCGAACATGCAGAGATTCAGGGAGAGTGGTGTGCATGGCAAGGGCATGGAAACTCTTCACCCCTTCCCCATACTTTGCCTATCTCATCTCTTCCATCTGGCTGTTCCTAAGTTATATCCTTTTATAATAAACTGGTAATCTGGTAAGTAAATATTTCTCCGAATTATGTGAGCCACTCTACAAATTAATTGGGCTGAAGGAGGGAGTCATTGGGACCTCCAATCTCTGGTCAGTTGAACAGAAGTGCAGGTGATAACTTGGGCTTGTGAATGGCATCTGAAGTGTGCACGTGTATGAGTGTGCATGTGCGTGTGTGTGTGTGTGTGTGTGTTAAGGGGCAGTCTTATAGGACTGAACCCTTTACTTGTGGGATCTGACATTTTCTCCCTATAGATAGTGTCAGCATTGAGTTGAACTGTAGGACATCCAGCTGGTGTTGGAGAAGTTCTTGGTGATATGGGGAAAACCCCACACACTGAAATGGGGTCCAGAACCAGTAAAGTCTTATCATACTACTTCACGATGGTATAAGAACCTTACAATAGCATGCTGCCATTTCTCCCCCACCACATAATAAAATATTCTATAAAGATTTAAATAATTTTTAAACCTTTACATATTTACTCATGTAGTTAATCTTTCCAATGTTTCTCACTCCTTTGTGTAGACCTGTATTTTGATCTATCATTTTTTCCTGCCTATTTAACATTTCTTACTGTGTGGGTCTGATAGTAATGAATACTTTCAGATTTTCTAAAAAATATTTTTTTAAAAAGTATTTTGTCTTCATTTTAAAAATATATCATGTTAGTTTTCTAGGGCTGCCATAACAAAATACCCAGACTGGGTTTCTTAAACAACAGAAATTTATTTCCCCTGAGTTGTGGAGGCTAAAAATTCGAGATCAAGGCATTCACGGGTTAGGTTTCTTCTGAAGCCTCCCTCTTTGGCTTGTAGATGGCTACCTTCTCACTATGTCCTCGTGGTTATCTGTCAGACTGCATCTGTGCCTTAATCTCTTCTTACAAGGACATCAATCATATTGGATTAGGGTCCACACATATGACCTTATTTTATCTCAATTACCTCTTAAAAACCCTATCTCCAAATACAGTGACATTCTGAGCTAGTAAGGGGTTAGGATTTCAACATACAAAATGGAGGGGGGCACAATTCATCCCCAAACAGATGCTTTTTTCAGGTATAGAATTATATGTTGACAGTTTCCTTTCAGCACTTGGAAGATGTTGCTCCACTCTCATCTTGCTTGCATTGTTTACCATAAGAAATATGCTGTCACCCTTAATTTTGTTCCTCTGAATATATTTAATCTTTTATTCCTCTGGCTGCTTTTAAGATTTTCTCTTTATCCAAGATTTTGAGCAAATTGGTTCTGATTTGTTTTGGTGTTATCTTCATGTTTCTTGTGCTGGAGATTCATTGAGCTTCTTGGACCTATCTAAAGGGTTTATCTTTTGGGTCTGAAGCAGAAGTGACCTTTTCTTAGGACTCTTCATAAACACAGAATTGTGGCTCAAAAGATTTGAAAATTTGGGGCGCCTGGGTGGCACAGCGGTTAAGCATCTGCCTTCGGCCCAGGGCGTGATCCTGGGGTCCTGGGATCGCCCCACATCAGGCTCCTC
>NC_048225.1:36526226-36527366 GCF_002007445.2 Ailuropoda melanoleuca
TATCATACTACTTCACGATGGTATAAGAACCTTACAATAGCATGCTGCCATTTCTCCCCCACCACATAATAAAATATTCTATAAAGATTTAAATAATTTTTAAACCTTTACATATTTACTCATGTAGTTAATCTTTCCAATGTTCCTCACTCCTTTGTGTAGACCTGTATTTTGATCTATCATTTTTTCCTGCCTATTTAACATTTCTTACTGTGTGGGTCTGATAGTAATGAATACTTTCAGATTTTCTAAAAAATATTTTTTTAAAAAGTATTTTGTCTTCATTTTAAAAATATATCATGTTAGTTTTCTAGGGCTGCCATAACAAAATACCCAGACTGGGTTTCTTAAACAACAGAAATTTATTTCCCCTGAGTTGTGGAGGCTAAAAATTCGAGATCAAGGCATTCACGGGTTAGGTTTCTTCTGAAGCCTCCCTCTTTGGCTTGTAGATGGCTACCTTCTCACTATGTCCTCGTGGTTATCTGTCAGACTGCATCTGTGCCTTAATCTCTTCTTACAAGGACATCAATCATATTGGATTAGGGTCCACACATATGACCTTATTTTATCTCAATTACCTCTTAAAAACCCTATCTCCAAATACAGTGACATTCTGAGCTAGTAAGGGGTTAGGATTTCAACATACAAAATGGAGGGGGGCACAATTCATCCCCAAACAGATGCTTTTTTCAGGTATAGAATTATATGTTGACAGTTTCCTTTCAGCACTTGGAAGATGTTGCTCCACTCTCATCTTGCTTGCATTGTTTACCATAAGAAATATGCTGTCACCCTTAATTTTGTTCCTCTGAATATATTTAATCTTTTATTCCTCTGGCTGCTTTTAAGATTTTCTCTTTATCCAAGATTTTGAGCAAATTGGTTCTGATTTGTTCTGGTGTTATCTTCATGTTTCTTGTGCTGGAGATTCATTGAGCTTCTTGGACCCATCTAAAGGGTTTATCTTTTGGGTCTGAAGCAGAAGTGACCTTTTCTTAGGACTCTTCATAAACACAGAATTGTGGCTCAAAAGATTTGAAAATTTGGGGCGCCTGGGTGGCACAGCGGTTAAGCATCTGCCTTCGGCCCAGGGCGTGATCCTGGGGTCCTGGGATCGAGCCCCACATCAGGCTCCTC